>NC_088236.1:35662819-35877819 GCF_036934945.1 Oncorhynchus masou masou | reverse complement strand
ATACAGCATAGAGAATTCCATTTGGATTTTTAAAAATGATCACTTTTTCAAAAAGGGTATTAAATGTATATTCATCTCTATAAAACCTAATAAATGGAGAAACCAGCCAATGTCTGACAGGGGCAGAATAATTCGATAGCTGGCAATAAATCTGAAACAAACTACTGATGGTTTTAGCGGAGACAGTTGAATTACTCTCAGGCCACAACTCAGCATCTGCTTCACAGAACAATGAGGAGTTGACACGCATCATTAGCAGGAGAGAAAGAGGACTTTTCACATGTCTGTGTGTGGTGAACATATCTTCTCCCCTTACAGCATATGCTGAATATGAATTAATTATCCAGGAAGTTTTCAACCAAAATATTCTACCTTGGCAAGCTTATCTTGGAGATCCTGAATTTTCACTTGCTGTTCAGTATTGGTCTGAAACAGAAAGAGAAAGATAGAGAACATCATCCTTTTAAGCTGCACATTCCTTGGTCCCTAAGAGTTTTACACCCAAACCATCTTCATTGTTTCACTCCTAATAACTTTTTAAAAATAATTTGGCATTTGTCTCCTAACCATTGACTGAACAGCATTCCATGAAGGACCATATCGAACCATATAGGATGTCAACATGTGAGCCAATGGAACTGAAGCGGTACCTTCTCCAGCTTTGACAGAAGCTCCTCCGTGTCAGTTTTGCCTTGCTCCTTAGCCTGTAAGACAAAAAGCTGAAAATCAGTCAAACCAACACGCCTTTCAACTTCTCTGAACGTGGGTCTGAGCCAAGAGATCAATATCAGTGTGAACAGCTACAGAACCTTCTGCATCCTCTGTTGATAGTCAGCTGCTTTCCTCTTCAGCTCCTCGCTGGTCTGACGAGACTCCTTCAGCTCCGACTCGTACAGGTCGCTACGGCGACGGGCTGCAGACAGGTCCTCCTCCAGCTGCCTGATGGCCACGCGCATCTCCTCCAGCTGGGCATGATACTCCTGCAGAGGGATGCGAGAGGAACGAGGGATGAGAGAGAGGGATAGCGGAGGAGTGCAGAGGTGAAAGACATGAGGAGAAGGATGAGTGCCAAAAAATAACAAGTACATAGAAAGGAACGGAAAGCATTGCAGAAAGAGATTAGAAAGGCAGACATGAGAGAGGGAGGGATGGGGAGGGGAGGTACAACGAATAGACAGAAAATGACACACTGTGTAATGGAATCTATTGAACAAAGCATTATGGAACAAGGAAAGGTAGGGCAGAGAGGAAGTGCATCAGCTAAAATCCATTAGTGTCCTTCTCTTCTAAAGTTTTAATGAATGATTAGCTATGGCTAACAGCTTTCATTTCCATCTCGTGGTCTGGTCACGGGGCAGGCAGCAGTCCTGTCAACCGGGCTGGTTAGGACTAGCAGACGCTAATGAAAAGTAGCATGGTCTCTGTGCCTGGGAAGGGTGAGGACACCCTGACAATGGAACACGACAGGCGCAGCAGATAACATCAGCAGCACCAGCCAGCGCCTCGTTAGTCCCTTTTCATTTCAAAGTTCTCCTCCTGTTTCCATCCAGTTTCAAAACTTGCTAAGTGTTCCTCCATCAACCCTTAAAGCGTGCCTCCGAGGACGTCCGCCTGTTGTCTACAGTAAGTGACAGGAAGACACTTCATGAGTCATTAACTATTATAATAAGAAAATGTGTAAGAAATGACTCATGCCGTGTTTTAAAAATGTAAATGAAAGACAACGGAATTTCATAATCAGTGCAATTTCCTCCCAAATTATGTTTGGACCTCCTTATAACGCTAATTAAGATACAAAAAGCATTTGCTATTTGAGTAAATGATGATTGGCATTGTCAATTAGGATTCATGGCATGAAGCTATGAATTGAGGAAGAAAAAGGTAAACAGTAAATGAAATTGATAATTGGAATGATAATTAAGGTTTTCACTTGAGCAATACTTGCATCTACTGAATAAACCAGAAACCACAGGGACCTTTCATTTAATCTCTTTGTAGAGTCAAATTAAAATCCATTTCAAGTAGGAAAGAATCTTCATACAAAATGACAGTGTGTTTCGCCAGCGGGCCGACTCAGCATATCAGTTCCTCAGTGTCCCCAGTCCCCTAGGTCCCTGACTGGATCACAGCAAATCTCTGGCAGCCCTAAACATCAATTAGCAGGAGAACTGATCTAGGCCTGGGCTTGAGTACAGAGCTGAGTGATACCCATGGAGGAGGAGGGAGGAGTGGGCCAGGGGCAGGAAGGAATGGATAGGATTAAAGAGAGAGAGAGCGAAAAGGGGGAATACAGGGTGAATAGAATGGAACAGTGCACGCCAGAAGAGCTGATTCAGAGTGTGAATTACCTAACTCACACACACATGCAAACGCACACACACACAATCACACAGAAAGTCCCTCCCTATCGTCCCGACCTGCACAGTCCCGCTGGGAGCTTCAAATGCAGTAGGTGTAGCCCTGACAGGGAGAGTGATAGTTCTGCTGTAGCCTCTCAAGATGGGGGAGACTAATCCATGGTACTGGGGGGAAAAAACACTGCCTTGCCTCTAACTCTTCACTCTGCCTTACAGAACAGAATAATCATTCCTTTCAGTCATCTTCAGACATGTTGTATGTGCCAAAGGTAAGTTTGCTGACAAAGTGGTCAAATGAAGCTTACTTTAGATAGGCCTTAGAACTGGATTAAACCTACCTATCACAAATACAATACTAAGAGGTAGAATAGTTGTCTTATCCCAGTTATAGTCTGTCAGCCTGCGTGCTTTGTATTCAGTGTTAGGGATCGGTTCCAATTAGTCTAGTGTTTAATTCTCACTGCTTCTCAGAATTACGGAATTTGCATGTACTGATTGTCTTGCAATGGATTTCTCTTTCTCTCACTGAAAAGCTTGTATTGCTCATATCCCCAATCTTCCATGTTTGTTGAGCCAACACTGAATACATTCTGCATAAATATGAACATGACTTCCAGACTCCTAAAACATAGCATGGGAGAGAGGCACTGTTCAAGACCTTATGCAGCCTTCAAAATCAAGCAGGAAAGTACCACTGCAAATATCCAATAGCCTAACTCCTTCGCATGTATGACAATTACGAACCACTTTATGAACTTGAACTATAAGTGGGTCAATCATTTCCAGGCTAATTCCCAGGTTTGCATTACCCGTATCAGTAAGCGGTAACGATACCACCACAGGGGACCATGGAGTGGGTGTGAAGACAACAGTGCAGTGGTGAAACACCAACACTCTAGTTCCCTTAATGTAAGATCCAAAACCCCATCGCCTCATCACGACAGGCTGCCCACTGCATCAGCGGCACGGCACACTCTCCACTTCTAGGTATGGATGGTTCACATTGCCATGGCAACCATTGCGCTATAGCGCCTGTGCCTGGTAACCACTGCCAGGGATTCTGCTCTGTGCCGTGGAGGGGGGAGGGGGGGGGGGATTTTTCAGACTGTCTAACTGTCCTCTGCTGTCGATCTTTCAATATCTTAATTCACGAACTTGGCAACCCTTCACCAAATCAGATCATTGTTGTATCCGCATTGCACACACACACACACACACACACACACACACACACACACACACACACACACACACACACACACACACACACACACACACACACACAAACCCCCCACGCACAAACACAAAAACTCACACACAAACACACACACACAAAGAGACACACACACACACACACACACACACACACTACTTGGATAACGGTGGGCTGAACGTGACTCTATCCTTCCTCTACACTCCTCAATCAGCAGAGACTCAGGAGACACGACATCACTCCTGAAAGTGGCGAGTGATGAACACACAGGAGACGCCTTGATGTACTGGGGCGCTGAGCTATGCAAAGGCACGCCACTACTAGAGAGATATCCACTGAGACTTTCTTTATGGTCAGGACAAGTCCTGTGTGCACGGCAGTGTGCGTTTGAGTTCACGCCCACTGTTGGACACCATACTGCAAACACCTAGTAAATTGTCAATGCTGACACTCACAGAAGACTGGCGCTACTAGAACGTCTGTTTCAGACTTCTATTATGTGGCACTCAAGGCTGTTTCTCTATTATCTGAGAAAGGCAATGAAACAACAGTAACAACACTAATTCACATGAATTCGTTCCATGTATTCAGGAATCCAGACCCAGGGTGTTTAACAGTCTACTGACTCCACCTACACAGAGAGCAGTGGATAAGCCCCAACACCCTCTGTAATTAACCCGGCTTTGACAGGGTAGCACTCTCCTCGCACCCCACACGACTCACACCACATAGGGATGGGCAATCAACCCTTTACAGCACATCCCTCCACAGCACTCTGGGTAGAAGTTGCCCGTAGGCACTGAGCTAGGATCAGCTTACCCTCCCCAAATCTTAACCCTAAACATTACAGTTAAACAGCGTTTAGAGGCAACTTTGTGTTACTCCCTCCACCACCCACAACCCCTGCCAGGCATCTGATGCCCCAAAGGAGGCGCTCTCCTCTACCTGTTCTTTGATCTCCTGCAGCTTGTTGCTCTGCTCCCGGATGCCGTGGAGGAGCTGCATTGCCTTGTCGTCTTCCTGGGAAACCTCCATACGGGCCTGCTCCAGACTGAGCTTCAGACTCTGAAACACACATATAAAACTCAGCAAAGAACAGAAACGGACCATTTTCAGGACCCTGTCTTTCAAAGAAATGTCCGGGAATTTGCAGGTGACGTGGTGCAGTCCTTGAGGAGGAGATGCACTGCAGTACTTAATGCAGCTGGTGGTCACACCAGATACGGACTGTTACTTTTGACCCCCCCCCTTTATTCAGGGACACATTATTCAATTTCTGTTAGTCACATGTCTGAACTTGTTCAGTTTATGTCTCAGTTGTTGAATCTTGTTATGTTCATACAAATATTTACACTTTAAGTTAAGTTTCTTTTTTTGCTGAGTTTATATAAAGCCTGTTGGTAACACCGCATGTAGTACACAAGAGCACCCACACACACACGTGCGCACACACACACACACACACACGCACACACACACACACACACACACACACACACACACACACACACACACACACACACACACACACACACACTAACTATCTGCTTTACAGAATCACACACACTCACACACACTCACACACACACACACACACACACACACACACACACACACACACACACACACACATAGTACCTATCTGCTTTACAGAATCACACACACACACACACACACACACACACACACACACACACACACACACATAGTCAGGATCTTAGGCCACTCACGGTGCACTCGGTTATGTAGGTAGCCAGGTCTTGCTCCAGGATGGTCCTCTGCGTCTCTGAGGCTTTCAGCTCCACATCCTTCTGCTGCAGCACTGACTCCAGATCAGACATCTTACTCTGGACTAGAGAGATCTCCTGTTCCATCTGAATACAGCAACATGGAGGACAGCTTTATTTGTCCATTTCAGCATTAGTTCATCTTCCCAATGTCAACTGAACTCTTGCAGGTGACCACAACCTTACATAACTGTAATAAACATGGCCATTTATAATAAACCAAAGGACTGAAGTTGATTGTGCAAAGCATTTCCTTGATCACAACGATTGGGGTTGAAGAAGGCTTTGTGCTGAGAGCAATGAGAACATAGATGAATCATTGCAGCAGTGCTTCACAGGAAACAGACAACAGCCCATTTAAGTCCATTATGTAAAAAGATATAACTGTTGCCAAATCTCCTTTGAACCCAGCCTACTATGAAAAAATTGTGAGGTAAAATCTTTAAGGAAAATTCCACCCAAAAACTGCAATCAAGTTTTCAAGATATATAACTTTCAAAATACAGCATCAGATGATGCTAAATGCATCGCGCCAGCTGAATTTCTGTATTCTGAAAGTTATATAGATTGAAATCTTGATTGCTGACATGCAAAACATGTTGGGACTATATCAACAATAGACTTATGAACCCAATATCAAAACATAGTTTTTTGGGGGGGAGTTTTCCTTTAAGCTATAGGAAGCTATTTCTGTACCTCCTAAGCCAAGCTGCTCATCTCAGTATGTGTGGTTTAAGAGATGAGCCAGTTGGGTGATGGATGGATGCAATTAAAGAATCCATTAGAGCCCCTGAGGAGCACTGAGAGTCACGGGTGCAGGGCCGTCAACTGTGTCACAGATACACAATCACAGTACATACTGGAGTGCATAGACTACATGCTGTGCTGGAGTGCTACCACTAACACAATCACAACATAACACACACAAAAAAGGTTATGGTATGGAGTCCCAGCACTGGGTAGCAACACAAGGCGCCACAGTAATGTGGAGTGACAACACAGACACCACATAACAACAGTAGCCTCAAATCAGAGAACCATCCGTCTGTCACAGGACATGAAGAAATAATCATAGGCACACACTGATAGACACACACAGAGCGACTTGACACACACAGAGTATATCAAACATAAGAGTACCTGTGACATGTGTCTTGTGTCTCTCAATGCTCTCTGTTTTTAGTGTCTTGATGTCTTTAGCGGGTCTTATCTAGAGAGCTGAGGGCTGTAACCACTAATCTGCAGGAGAAAAAAGAGCGTGGGAGAGAGACTAATTGCAGTAAACACTCTATATACACAATCTCTCCTGAAAGCTGTGGGGCTTTTATTTACAGCACTTACCTTTTCATGTCATTATGTTATACCACACCACCTTTTACAGTTTATCAAATGGGAAATTATTAGCACCATGGAATTGATGTTTAATGTCGCGACAACATTACATAAATGGACTTTCACGTTCCTTTTCCAACATGTTGTAGCTTGTATAGGAAACAGGGTTAAGAGCAGAAAACCCCATACTAAAGCTGCCTTTAGTGCCATTCATAATCATCATTAAATGTTATCTTCTAATCAAACAATTAAGGTAAATAAACAATTAAACTAATCAAGTGAAACGCAAGTCAAAGAATTTAAAAAAAACTACACGAGCCCTTTCATGCCCATGTTCAAAACTCAGAATTCAAAAATCCGTAATCAGACCAAACCCAACACTTGAGGGGCCCAAGTAGCACCAAACTCCACAGCAGCTCAATCTGCGATGCTTTGCATTTGAAGGCACACTCCTTATATTACATAATCACACACATAATTAGTATCTATTCTGAGAACTACTTTTAATCACAGAGTGAAGAAACATAGAACCATACCATGTGTACCATGCCGTATGGGTACATTCTGGAATAAGACAAACCTAAAAATAGAGTGTGATTCTGAGTGTGTGCACATGGCCGCCTCTTTAAGCACTATTCTCTATATTTGGCAGCCTTTGAGATGGAGAGGCAGGAGAATGAAGAAAAGAAGACTGTCACTGTCTATTAAGCATGGGCTTCTCTCCCACTCCTGCTCACAGCAGCAGCTCAGTGGAGGAGTTTCGACAGCCACAGGACCAGGGGTTTCACATAACATTCTGCATCCCATGATGCAACGGAGACTATGGCTTCACACAGAACAATCACCAACCCCATAAGAGAACACTTCCCACATCACATCCGAACAGACAGAGTAGCATATATCCATCTTGTGAAAGGAACAATGAGCACTGTCTGCATGGAGTACAGCACTGCAGCCTTAGGCAATGTATATTTCATTGGTACATAACATTATTGATGCAATGCAAGACATGGTTGATGCGCTCTGAGAGATCCAGGCCCCATTCCCCAACACATGCAGAAACCACCAGAAACGTTTGAAATAGATAAACATATTTTTTTCATTTCCTGTTGTTTATATACAGTATCTCAAATCAGGAACTCTGTCATATCCTGTGTAATATGTCAAAACTATTTGATAGATTTCTTATCATGGTGGAGTGGATTACTGTTTGATTTTGGGGTAGGCTGTCAACAGCATGTACTGTGTGACACTATCTGTTTTCTAATGATGTCAACAATGCGTCTGGCATAGAATCAGGTATTAGAATACACATTTAAGAGGATCTCTATGGCGTCTAGACATATTTGATGTCATGAATATGATGTCTTTATGCCATGGGTAATGTCCATATTCACTTCGGTTCATTGTGTCTGCGGAAGGTTCACAGACAGGTTTTCAACCGAGCTACATTATCAGAGACGCAGAGCGGGCAACAGGTTAACGGGTCACACATAATGGCTGACGACAACCAGATAAGGTTAATTTAAGCCTACATTTTTAAGTTTAATAAAGAAATCAGTAAGTAGCTTTAGAATTTTCCTAATTACATGTTGCTCAAAGGGCGGTTATTCCTTAAGGTCAAATGTGACTGATATTAGGGCGGAAGTATGATTTGAAGTTTCAGCAAGTAATTCCAACTGGGTAATTGTTGTGGGATGTCAGCGTGCCATAAGCCTACTGTGCGTGTAGAATCAGTGCAATGAAGGATGGTGCAGGCCGGCAAGTTGCTACAGTAGCCTAGCATGGAGTAGCAGATGGGAATCAGATCTGGCTGACTTGTACGCAGGCTACATTTCTCACCACCAGTCCATGATGAGCCAAGCGAGCAAGCTGTGCAACTGGGCTCATCCTCTGTAATAATTACCTCCCAGAAAGCAATTACAAATAACTAATATTGTTTTTAAAAGCACCATTATAACTAGCAACATTACAGTCAGTCACCTCTGGCTGAGAAGGACTCGGTAGAACAGTGTTGGATTTGTTCATGTCTTGCTAAATTAATCTACCATAACTGGGGAGACCTTATACTGCATTTTTAAAGCTGGAATACTTAATGGTGAAACTACCACATCTAATATTACAACAGCAGATAAGTTACTGCAAACAACAAACACAGTTTTGCACGCAAGATAGAACATAAGTATATCCCACTGGACACATACGTCTATTTCACGTTGGTTCAAGATAATTTCCTTTAAATGACTTGGAAACAACGTTGATTCAACCAGTGTGTGACCAGTGGGATGTAAGCCACTGCTGCTTTGTCAACAAAAACATTTCAGAACCATGCCGCTGTCTCAGGTGCTGCTCAGATTCAAAACATTTCAGGACCATGGCGCTGTCTCAGGTGCTGCTCAGATTCAAAACATTTCAGGACCATGGCGCTGTCTCAGGTGCTGCTCAGATTCAAAACATTTCAGGACCATGGCGCTGTCTCAGGTGCTGCTCAGATTCAAAACATTTCAGGACCATGGCGCTGTCCACTAACGCCTACAAACTCAGACATTGACAGCTCAACAGTGCTGAAATAGTTAGAGCCCCAGAGAACATCAGTGATTTTAAACTACTTTAAATGCAAGTGAATATAATGTATTGCACATGTTAGTTTTGCTAATTTGCAGCCTCAGAATTATAGCTAATGGGTTGCAACAAGTTACGTTTTTGAGCATGGTGATGATGATGCCTAAGAAGAGGATGAGGATGCTTGATGAACCATATATTACATACTATGACCTGTTTTCTGATATTGTCGACAAAGCGTTTAGACATTAGACCATAAAAATATAACAAATCCATTGGATTTATGCAGTAGATTTAGGCCTAATTGTGACATGTGTATAATGTATTTTACGAAGCCCTATGCTTAAGCCTATCAGAAACGAATATTCAACAATGTCTTGGTCAAATTCAAGGATAACGTCCATGTCACTTCAGTTGCGTCTGCCGATGGTTCACCCATGTGCTTTTAAAGGGACTATCAGTATTACCTCCAAATAGCCTGCTACAATAGGCTACACAACATGTCTGACGATACCAAGGTATGGTTAATTACGCATGCTTTGAGTTTCGAGGAGAAATCTAATACCTGATCTTGGAGGGTACTATGATGTCGAAGGCTGAGCTATTGTCAATTAACAGCATTCTTACATGGGTATTCCTCTTGTACAGATGGGATAGGGCAGTGTGCAGTGCGATGGTGATTGCATCGTCTGTGGATCTTTTGGGAGCAGTATACAAATTGAGTGGGTCTAGGGTGTCAGGGAGGTTGGAGGTGATATGATCCTTAACTAGTCTCTCAAAGCACTTCATGATGACAGAACTGAGTGCTACGGGGCGATAGTCATTTAGTTCAGTTACCTTTGCTTTCTTGGGTACAGGAACAATGGTGGACATCTGGAAACAAGTGGGGATAGTAGACTTGGCTAGGAGTAGATTGAATATGTCCGTAAACACTCGAGCCAGCTGGTCAGCACATTCTCTGGCGACGCGTCTAGGGATGCTGTCTGGGCCGGCAACCTTGCGATGGTTCACAAGCTTTAATGTCTTACTCACGTCGGCCACGGAGAACAAGGGCCCACAGTCCTTGGGAGTAGCCGCGTTATCCTCAAAGCGGGCGAAGAAGGTGTTTAGCTTGTCTGGGAGCAATACGTTGGTGTCAGCGACGTGGCTAGTTTTCCCTTTGTAAATCCATGATTGTCTGTAGACCCTGCATCTGAGCCATTGAATTGCAACTCCACTCCGTCTTTGTACTGACATTTTGCCTGTTTGATTGCCTTACCGAGGGAATAACTACACTATTTGTATTCAGCCATATTCCCAGTCACCTTGCCATGGCTAAATGCGGTGGTTCGCAGTTTCAGTTTTGCACCGTAATTGGCTCAGTGTTCTGTCACTCATGGGGACACTATGTCACCACCAAATCTAAGGGTAGAGCTTGAAATTTCAAGCCCCTTGGATTCTGCCATAGAGTAACATTAGAAGTGCCCATCCAAGAAGGCTCAAGGTCATTGGCCACAGATAAAATGACGTAAAATCACGTTTTATCTACAGTAGCTTTGATTGGACTGATCACGTCAACATCATACCTTCAAAATCTTAGCTAGCAGTTATCATCATGAATCAAGTCAACAATCTACTAGCAAATCCTGATTAATCCTTGTCATATGAAAAGCCTGCTATTCGGTGGAGTGGCTGTGTGGTCGCAAGTCTGGGTTTAAGGGTCTCTTTTCCAAGCTTAAAACTATGAGTTTCAACTTTGGCAATGCTGTCAATCCAGCATGATTTCTAACGCGCTCAAATAAACTGTTAACTCAGAATTGGGAAATCTGACTTTAGTGAGTTCAAGACGACTGGGAAAAAACGTTTTGAACGGTTATCCAACTCGGAATTGTAAGTTGGGAACTCGGGCCTCTTTCTAGAGCTACGGCCTGAAGATCACTGACATCATCATGATTCAACCCTGTTTTTTTGTCTTGAAAGCACCATGAATCCAGAGAATGCCAGACTTTGATGACAAAGTTTGATGACAAAATTTGCCCACGAAGGACCGCCGCGCCACCTTCCTGTTGAAGTGAGCACAGCACAACAAGGTTTGTCCAAAAATGTCTTGTATGCTCCTACGTAAATAATGTAATATGCCAGGAAGATACAATTGAAGTTGGAAGTTTACATGCACTTAGGTTGGACTCATTAAAACTCGTTTTTCAACCACTCCACAAAGTTCTTGTTAACAAATAGTTGAAGATGAAACGTGGCTTGGTCTTTCAGCATGACAATGATCCCAAACACACCGCCCGGGCAACGAAGGAGTGGCTTTGTAAGAAGCATTTCAAGGTCCTGGAGTGGCCTAGCTAGTCTCCTGATCACAACACCATAGAAAATCTTTGGAGGGAGTTGAAAGTCTGTGTTGCTCAGCAACAACCCCAAAACATCACTGCTCTAGAAGAGATCTGCATGGAGGAATGGGCCAAAATACCAGCAACAGTGTGTGAAAGCCTTGTGAAGACTTACAGAAAACGTTTGACCTCTGTCATTGCCAACAAAGGGTATATAACAAAGTATTAAGATAAACTTTTGTTATTGATCAAATACTTATTTTTCCACCATAATTTGCAAATAAATTCATAAAAAATCCTACAATGTGATTTTCTGGATTTTTTTTCTCATTTTGTCTGTCATAGTTGAAGTGTACCTATGATGAAAATTAGAGGCCTCTCTCATCGTTTTAAGTGGGTGAACTTGCACAATTGGTGGCTGACTAATAGCTTTTTGCCCCACTATTTGTGTGTGCATGTTTCTGCGTCTATGTTTGTGTTGCTTGTTGTCCCTTTATGCTATATTTTGTACATCTCAATTGTCAGCTATGTCTTTTTAAAACGCAGTAAATGAGGGTGTATGAACTGTTTCGCTGCCAGACAAGGCTCCGCTGATAGCCAGGTGTAGCAGTGGTAAGGTGTTGGGACTGCTGTTGGGACTCTGCTGTTGGGACAGCTTTATGTAGGCCCTAACAGCTTGTGGGCACTGTTTGACACCGTTAAAGTGCAATTAATGTATTGTTTAGTGTGTGTTTAATTATGTTGTGTTGTGTCGTGGCTTTTGTGGCATGCATCCCCAAAATGTTTTTTGTTTGTTTGCCCCATGCTTAAATCGCCACTGGATATGCGATTTTCAAGCTCCGAGTCTCTACTTTTATCCAATTTAAAAAACACAATTTAAAATGTTACTACATGAGACCGAATCGAGGTTGTGGATGCCCATAGAGAGATATGCGTTCACCTGTCCAGTGCAATCAAATCAGTACCAATGAACGAAAATGAGAAATAAAGTTTTGATTTAACTTCAGATTTCTCTTTGTGGTTTCCCAGGGTCTTCTCATGCACCCAGGTGTAGTTTCCAGGACAGGGGATCTATCATTGAGCAGCTGGAGAAGGAGGCTCAGAGGACTCTAATGCCTTCTCTCAATATTGGGACAAGCTGTTCCCCAGTCCTCCTCTCCTTCCTGAGTAGTCTAACTAATGAGTAAGTCCCACGTCTTTCTTCAACCTCACATACAACAACTCTGAATTTGCAGTCATAATGCGCCTTCTAACCACAAATGTGATTTCAACCACTACCTTAACCATACCCTTATCTCTATCCCTAAATCAAGAACAAAATGTCTCATGTACTTAATTGCTTAATCAAATACACTAACTCAACACTAAAATATGCAACTCAAATATGTTCCCTTTCTTTTCTCTAGCCAATGGAGAGTGATTCAGCATGGCATGAAGAATAACGTAAACCTCCGCAGTCTCCACATAAGGATCTGATCAAAAGTAATGCACTATTTAGGAGAATGTGTCATGGAATAGCTTGATTTAATATTACTCTGTTGGCCATAGCTGACATTTGAGCAGCTCTCCATGATGTGTCTGAAGATTGTTAGGGTCATGACCCCGACGGCCCTCCGCATTCTGCTACCTATGCTGGCTCGTAATCATGGGGGTGAACCTGAGGAGTGGGGCAACCTCCCCAGAATCCCAGTGCTCTTTGACAGGGTCTAAGGACTCCTTAGACAGTCTGGATGAGCAGGAGAAAAGGCTACTGATCAGTGAGATGAACTACTGGACCAAGGAAAGGAGGAATGGCAGGGCAGACCACCATGCTACCAAACCACCATGCTACTCTCCTAAGAGGTATGCTCACAGCAATATTTCAACATATTGATTCAGTTTATCCCTGACCCATACCTAACATCAATTGGAAAGCACACCTTGTATTTTTATGTTCTGATAAAAAATGTTGCCCCAGAGGGGACGGGTCTTGGATAAGCCATTATAAAGTAAACTATGAATAAAGAAATTGGGGGCAGTACATGCCTTTCAGAAATAATCAAATTCTGATGTTGTAAAAACATCAAAATCATGTTAAAAATGTTGCTTTTGGGATTCTTTGCATGGCGTCAGTGATGTTTGTGTGTGTATCTTCAAGATGACAGACCTGGTTACAGATCTCGCATGAACCTGGAGAGGCTGCCCTCACAGAGGAGCCTCTGACGGATCTCTTTGGAGTAACAGCGGAAAGCCTCCTGATGTCCTTGTCCAAGGGCCACTCCAACCTCGTCTCCTCCAGCTCCTCTCAGCTGAGCTGTGCTATCGCGGGGGAGGTTAACTCTGGCCTCTCAGTGGCCATTCAGGCCAGCCCTGGTAGTTGCCCCCCTTTGGAAAGTCAGGATATAGCAGCAGGCAGGGAGGTCATTCGCGTAGCCTCGGTGCAGATCCTGGCTGAGCTACAGAGTCAAAAGTCTGAGCCAGAGTGGATAGGGTTTATCAAGCCCCTCATGGACCCTGTGATTGACAATGTGCTGGATGCCATTGTCGGCACTATGGAAAAAATGGCACAGGACTTCAACATCCTATTGGATCTGGCCAAGAAGGTGAGCAGTCAGAGTTATTGAAAGTGGAGAGTAAATCGTTCGTGTAACGAATGCACTGAGTCGGTAAGCAAGTACAGGGAGTGAGTGTTTAATAAATAAATGGAACAGAAAACAAGGAACACGAACAATGCACTGACATGAAACAGAATCAATAACACCCGAGGAAAGAACCAAGGGGAGTGACAGATATAGGGAAGGTAATCAAGGAGGTGATGGAGTCCAGGTGAGTGTCATGAAGCGCTGGTGCGGGTGACGATGGTGACAGGTGTGGGAAATGATCAGCAGCCTGGTGACCTAGAGGCTGGAGAGGGAGTATACGTGACAGTACCCCCTCCCTGACGCGCGACTCCAGCCGCAAGATGCTGACCAAAGGGACAATGCTGAGGATCAGGAGCGGACCAGTCGCCTCCACCAAGGCGCAGGAACCAGACGAGCAGCCTAAAAAGCTGGAGCCTGGTGAACCAGCTGTGGCATGGGAGCCTGCCGAGCCCACCGAGTCTTGAGAACCTGACGAGCTAGCTGAGGCATCCTCGGTAGACTCGGCTACAGATGCTTGACAGGCTAACTGAGTCTTGAGACCCCGTGGTACCGGCTGAGGCATGCAAGCCTGATGAGCCGGCTGAGGCACACTCGGTTGCTCCGGCAGCAGAACCCAGACCGACGTCACCTCCAACACAAAAACGAAAAACACTCCCTGATGCTTCCCTTTGGTGAGGTGTTATTTACTCTGTTCTGTGTCGGTGCGTTGTTCGTGTTCCTTGATTTAAGTTCTGTTTATTTATTAAACACTCACTCTCTGTACTTGCTTCCCAACACTCAGCGCATTCGTTACAGAATAACACCTCACCTAAGGGAAACATCAGGGAGTTATTTAATTTATTTTTGGTTTCGATGGGAATGACGTCAGGACCGGGAGCCGCTACAGGCTCTTATGCCTCAGCCGGATTGCCAGACTCCCCTGCCTCCGCCGGTTCGTCAGGCTCTCATGCCTCAGCCGGATTGCCAGGCTCCACTGCCTCAGCCGGCTTGTCGGGCATTCATGCCTTCGCTGGATCGCCAGGTTCCCCTGCTTCCAATGGCTCGTCAGTCTCTCATGCCTCAGCTGGATCACCAGCCTGTATGTCAGGTTCCCACGCCCCAGCCGGCGACAGGTTCCCGCACAGCAGCAGGGGCGACTGGTCCGCTCCTGATCCCCGGGATCGTCCCTTTGGTCGGAGTCCTGCAGCTGGAGCCGTGCGGCGGGGAGGGGAACTGTCATGTGTGCTCCCTCTCCGGCCTTTAGGTCACCAGGCTGCTCGTTATGGAGCACACCTGTCACCATTGTTACGTGCACCTGGGAGTCATCAGACTCACCTGGACTTCATCACCTCCCTGATTACCTTCCCTATATACGTCACTCCTTAGAACCTGTTCATCTTTGTCCATTTCTTCAAAGTGTCATTGTTCCTTATCCAGATCTGAAAAAGGATCCAAGGTCAAAGTGTGAGCTAGAGATCAACCTCCCTGGTATTCCCATCCCTGATGAGGTGCCTGATGATTTGACCTTCCCCATCGCCAGGAGCTCCTGCATCAACACCAGGGACTCTATAATGCCACGGATTTCTATGAGTGACCTAAGGACAAAGATGATGACACACACAGATGAAGCCCTGTATCGTAATAGTCCAAGGACTCAAAGTAACCGACAATCGAGTGCCAAAGCCTCTCTTCGATTCTTTACTCCCTCTTGCACCAGCAAGGGAACATATTTGCTAACAAAGGGAGTTGGGATTGACATGGAAGAGAAAGAAGTGTGCTACCCTAGCAGCTCTGGCCATCTGAGGGAGTTATTCAGCAGTGCTACTGCATTCCCTCTGCAGTCCTTGATGGACTCCGGCAAAGATGATTTTATCTGTTTTGTCATAAGTTTGCCATAAGGTTGTCATAAGGTTGCTATCAAAGATCGGTCCCTCAGCCCTAGATGGACCTTCCCAACAGGCAGTAGATATGACAGCAATATTTCAGCAGCTCATCAGACAAGTTCTGTCTGAGTTCTGTGCTGCATCTGGATTCTCAAGGACACAGGCATGCCCTCAGGATCTGCACATCCACACTGTGTTCAGGGGTGCACATAAAAACCTCCTGGAGGCGTTTGGCTCTTGTAACGCCCTCCAAGCCGTTATGGCCTCCCAGGAATCTGAATTTGACAGAGTCCTGGTAAAATCATTGACCCAGCAGCTCGTGCAGGGATGTAAGGAGGCATCAAGACCAGCTTCTACTGCAACAAACCCAGCAGACCAGGCTGAGACAGAGAGTGGGAATGAGCAGAGAGCAAGAAGGAGCTTTCTCAGCTTCTCAATGACCAAACTCAGGATCAACAATAAGGTATAGGAGATGTTGCTTTATGTTCCAATTAGGGGCTGGTGTCATTGATGTGGCTATGATGAGATAAATATGTTTTATTCCTCACTATATTGTTGCGTTGCATTCAGAAGATTTTATTTACATTTTCTTTACCTTTCTCTTTTAGCATTCCAAGAGAGGAAACAAAATGACTGCCATTCAGTCCAGGACCAGACTGAGATTCCCTCTACTGCATAGGTAAGGATGTTTTAAAGCTCTGCTATAGCTTGAAGTTTTGTTTAGGTGTTGTAGAAACATAGAGTAGGTCTAGTAAACTTATAGAACTGTTATTTATTCATATTTATTATACATAAAGTTATTATATTTATCTCTCTCATCCCTAAACCCACCCCTTTCGCTTGTGTTTCTAGCCCCTCACATTGGGGCTCAGG
Organism: Oncorhynchus masou masou; assembly: GCF_036934945.1. NCBI lineage: Eukaryota > Metazoa > Chordata > Actinopteri > Salmoniformes > Salmonidae > Oncorhynchus > Oncorhynchus masou. The sequence continues at coordinate 35,860,897 of NC_088236.1, read as the reverse complement.
GTGCTGAATCTCCAGTTGGAGAGGTTTCTCGGTCCATCTCCCAGCCTATCAAATAACGCTCCTTGATAATCAGGGTCTTCTCAGCAATGATGAAGCGGCTCAAGCGCTCCTCCTGGAAGACCCTGTAACCTGTTACGCTGTATGAAGAAATACTTTTGACAAGAGGAATCTGCATGTCTACCCTTTAAAGTCTATTTGATCAAATAAATGCAAACTATTTTTACAAGGGTTTTACATGTTTTGGATGATTGCTAGCACTGAAGCAGCTTTTCTCACATACTCTCTGGTCAGACAGTGAAAGAGAAATGCATTAGTTCCCCCATGGTTACCCATCATTTTGTTGGGCAGTTGTTGAGCTGGCAGGGCTTCAACCTCAGCTTGACTCTATTACAATAGCGTTGGTGCATAGCCAGTCAGATAACCAGATGCTCTCTATTCATTTAGTTACAGTGATAAGAGCTTTATTAACAGCAAAGGGAAAACACATTGTGGAGAATCTGATATCTGCAGCTAGATCAACTCTCTGAGATGTTTTCTGTGGGTTGAATAATGTGTGGCATGAGTCAGTCCTGTTGCAGAGGAGGAGAGAGAAGTCATGGTGTTGCTCTACATTCAGAATGCAGGAGGACCAGCAGCTACTGGGACTCTGCTGTAACATATGGGCTGTGGGTGGCAGTGAATCACTCACCTGTTGCAAATGTACAGGTAACTGCCTATAGAAATGAGGGATACAAAGTATATTAGAAACAGGTGCTACCACACAGGTGTGGCTCCTGAGTTAATTAAACAATTAACATCCCTTCATGCTTAGGGTCATGTATAAATATGTCCAGTTGCCTATTATTTTGGCTACAATGCCCAGAAGAAAAGATCTCAGTGACTTTGAAGGAGAGGTATCAAAGGAGCATAGGAGGTTTAAAGTGTGTGTGTGTGTGTGTGTGTGTGTGTGTGTGTGTGTGTGTGTGTGTGTGTGTGTGTGTGTGTGTGTGTGTGTGTGTGTGTGTGTGTGTGTGTGTGTGTGTGTGTGTGTGTGTGTGTGTGTGTGTGTGTGTGTGTGTGTGTGTGTGTGTGTGTGTGTGTGTGTGTGTGTGTGTGTGTGTGTGTGTGTGTGTGTGTGTGTGTGTGTGTGTGTGTGTGTGTGTGTGTGTGTGTGTGTGTGTGTGTGTGTGTGTGTGTGTGTGTGTGTCAATTTGTCAGTCACCTGGAGATCTCTAAATGACTTAAATGTAAATGTAAATGTGTGAGTGATGTGTGTGTGTGTGTGTGTGTGTGTGTGTGTGTGTGTGTGTGTGTGTGTGTGTGTGTGTGTGTGTGTGTGTGTGTGTGTGTGTGTGTGTGTGTGTGTGTGCGTGTGTGCGTGTGCGTGTGGCGCCTGAGACAGCGTTCCCATCACCATCAACAAAACACCAAATGATGGAATGTCTAATGGAAAAATGGTGCCATATCCCTCCAATAGAGTTCCAGATCTATGTCAAGGTGCACTGAAGCTATTCTGGAGGCTCGTGGCGGCCAACGCACTGTTACGACACTTTATGTTGGTGTTCCTTTATTTTGGCAGAAGCACAGATTCTGTCAAGCTCCCAGTTCTAGTTCCCCTATCTAGACCTATCAGGTCCAATCCCTAAACCCTGAAATGGACAGGGATTGTTTTCTATAGCTAAGTCCCTGGTCATGACAACAGCAACTCAGTGAATCTGATGCCACATGGGTACAATCAATCGTACCTCAGACTCTTTACAAAGGAACTACTAGATGTGGAGAGATCCCACAAAGAGGATCACAGAAGAAGTAAGGGGCCTTTTAGAAATGACACTTGAGGGTACGGGAGAGCTACAGCAGCAGAGCTCTCCTCTCATCACGACTCACATTAACATGCATGGATTTGCGCTAGAGAGCAGCTACACCACCTGACCGTATCTGCTCGCCGCCTTCAGCCCTTTCTCTTTCTCCGAGTCACATTTCACACTGTTCTGTGCCGCCTCCTGTCTACAGGTGAACACAAGTGCAAATTAACAAATTCTTCTCTTGCCAATTCCTCTTGCCTTACACTTATGTAATCATATGGATACTCCCTAAATATAGTCCTAATATTCTAATATACACTACATTGCCAGAGGTATGTGGACACGCATTAGTGGATTCTGCTATTTCAGCCACTCCTGTTGCTGACAGGTATGTAAGATCGAGCACACAGCCATGCAATTTCCATAGACAAACATTTGCAGTAGAATTGAAGAGTACTGAAGAGCTCAGTGACTTTCAACATGGCACAGTCATAGGACGCCACCTTTCCAACAAGTCAGCTCATCACATTTCTGCCCTGCAAAAACTGCCCCGGTAAGCTTTAAGTGCTGTTATTGTAAAGTGGAAATGTTGGCTCAGCCGCGAAGCGATAGGCCACAAAAGCTCACAAAACGGGACCGGCGAGTGCTGCAGCACAATGGCGTGTAAAAATCATCTGTCCTCGGTTGCAACATTCACTACCAAGTTCCAAACTGCCTCTGGAAGCAGCATCGGCACAAGAACTGTTTGTCAGCAGCTTCATGAAATGGGTTTCCATGGCCGAGCAACCGCACACAAGCATAAGATCACCATGCGCAATGCCAAGCATTGGCTTGAGTGGTGTGAAGCTCGCCACCATTGGATTCTGGAAAAATGGAAACGCGTTCTCTTGAGTGATTAATCATGCTTCACCATCTGGCAGTCCGATGGATGAATCTGGGTATGGTGGATGGCAGAGGAACGCTACCTGCCCGAATGCATAGTGCCAACTGTAAAGTTTGGTGGAGGAATAATGGTCTGGGCTGTTTTTCATGTTTCGGGCTAGGCCCTTTAGTTCCAGCAAAGGGGGCATTTTTACGATACAGCATACAATTACGTTCTAGGCGATGAAGTGCTTCCAACTTTGTGGCAGCAGTTTGGGGTAGGCCCTTTCCTATTTCAGCATGACAATGCCCCCGTGCACAAAGGGAGTTCCATACAGAAATGGTTTGTTGAGGTCGGTGTTGAAGAACTTGACTGGCCTACACAGAGCCCTGACCTCAACCTCATAGAACACCTTTGGGATGAATTGGAACCCCGACTGCGAGCCAGGCCTAATCGGCCAACATCAGTGCCCTACCTCACTAGTGCTCTTGTGGCTGAATGGAAGCCGCAGCACTAGATGTTCCAACATCTAGTGGAAAGCCTTCCCTGATGAGTAGTTTCTTTTAGCAGCAAAGATGGGTCCAGCTCCGTATTAATGCTCATGATTTTGGAATGAGATGTTTGACGAGCAGATGTCATACTGTTGGACATGTAGTGTACTTTATCCTAAATATGTACACTCTTAGAAAAAGGGTTCCAGAAGAGTTATTTTGGCTTTCCCCATAGGAAGACCCTTTTTGGTTCCAGGTAGAACCCTTTTTGGGTTACACGTAGAACTCTCTGTAGAACCCTTTTGTAGAATCCTTTTTTTGTAGAACCCTTTTTGTAGAACCCATTTTTTTCCCAAGAGTGGGGAAATGCCCCTTACTCAGTCCACTCCATGTAGCCCTCTGTGCCCCATTGGGAACACTAATAAAGCCAACTATATCTGTGATACCCTATACAAACCACTTCTCTGTTTTTGATTGGAACTTAGTACATTGAAAATCTTTACAATTCCAGTGTATCTGAGCAAGATATACAGTATTATTCCTTCATGAGTCATCTCAGTGTCAGACAAAGGGGAAAGGCAGATATTTCATCATCATACATTATTAATGATGATTACTTTAAAACAACCGTGGTGTGAGTGATATTGTAACAAGACTAAAGACTTAAATATCAACATTTATTACTTAACTATCATTAATATGTATGTATTGTAGTCTAATTGAATGTTGGCCAGATAAAGAAACAGGAGCTACCTTTCACCTGCTCTGAGAGGTAGCTGAGGGAGGGGAGAGATAGAGACAGGGGTGAAACAACTGTTTCCATAGAAATACATATTCTCTCAACATAGACTTGATTGATCATTTCAGGCATTTCAGCACTTCTTTTCTTGTTACAGAATCTATTTTTGGCCACACAGGCCTTCCTACGCACACATTTCCCTAACAATAACTCACCAAGTGCCTTATCAATGGCAACTATCTCAATTTGTAGTGAACAGTTCATGTGATTCACGATCGAACTCTCAATAGAGATGATTCTTTGTTCTACCAAGCTTCGATATAACAAGGACAATAAACACACAGTGCCTAGATTCTGTTTTTCCAACATGAACTTCCTACTTCCTCAAATTCTAGGCAAAAGAAACCCATCAGGAAAAAAATGATATTTTCAGAATCCCTTGAAACAGTACATCAAAGCAGAGAGAGAAGTCAGAATGTGAGAGCTGTGATTCCCTTAAGAAGTTGATGGAGATCTGCTGAAAGGAGACAGGGACGCTATGAGAGGGGAGATGCTAATGTACACCGTTGCCTGAAGAGGATGGGTAAACAAAGACAACCATTTAATGCTAACACAGCATCACAGAGTCGTGACAACAGAAGACTCTGCTCTCCCACTGATGCATCAGGCACCTGTGCTATACCGCGATCACATCTGACTGAAACTCCCCTGACAATAGCACAACCACAAATCAATCAATTTGAACAGCATGCTGAGATGGGCAAACAAAGGCAGATCAGTTGCAGTTTGTCGAGGCAGTTTCGAGGATCTGCACACACAGGCTTGTTGTTACACACATTCCTTGTTGTTACTCTTTCAGTGCAATCAATTCCACCCTGTTATTAGTGAAAGATTCCTTCACAGCAGTACTTACTCAGACCTGGCCGGTGCTCTCGGTGCCTTGCTGAAGAACCACCTTAGAGGGGGCACATCCTCACCCAGAAAGCCCGATCATGTGGGGTCTTGCTGGGCAGCCACCGGCCAGTACGAGGGACTCGCTGATTCATCAAAACTGGGGATGTCATCTTCACTGTAGAGAGTAGAGCCAAACGAAAGGGAGAGAAGAGGTTTGGCAGGAGAGAGAGATGTGAGCAGTGAGAGCGAGGGAAGATTAGCACACAGAGAGATAGAGTGAAGGAGAGAGGGAGGGAATGGAGGAGAGAGGGAAACTGCATTGAAGAGTAATGCAGTAGATCAGTGAAAACACAATCGCATAGACACGCAGGGAAATCTCGCTTCCCCACTCTCTATTTTTTTCTCTCTCTCTCTCTCTCTCTCTCTCTCTCTCTCTCCACACACTGCAATAGATTACGATAATCACTGTAATACATGCAGCCAGATTCACTGCCGAAACTGTGTTCTCTCCCGCATAACACGTGCATCTCAGTAACAACCCCTCCACAGAGACCCCAGCTCTTCTCAGACATCAAACACAGTGGTCGGTTACCTATCGCAGTCTCTCCTATCACACTGCACTGCTATCAAATGTCCAATTTAGTGGATGGCACAGTGGTCCTGTAACTGATAAGACTGCTTCTATGCAATAAAAACAAGTTCAAGCTACACCTATCCACAGCTGCTCCAAATCAACTCCAATGATAAACACATGAATACACTTCAATGCCAAGCTGTTTAGACATGCGTTTCAGCTGTATTAGTAATTCTAGAGAAGTCAGTGAGGAAGCAAATCCATCACAAAAAAAATTAGTATTATTAGTCAGGCTGGTTGGCCTTTCTGTCATTGTATCAATGCTGAGTTTAGCCAAACGGACACATACACGCACATGTGAGCAGAAGCACACACACACACACATGCACATACATACATACGCACACACACACACATCACACTGGGGACGCTGAGGTCCCCCCTTGGGAGCAGACGGCAGGACCTATCCTGGTAAGCCAAACTCCATCACAGCAGTAGAGATATGAAACAGCTTGGCAAGTTCAGGTAACCAATCAATGGTTGTTATGGCCCTGTCAACCACCAGAACACAACTCGGCATTCATATTCCCGGGCTACTATTGCTGTTATGAGTGTATGCAATCATTCACTGATTTTAGATCTTAAAGTGTAGAATTGTTTGAAGTGTACCTTTCAAATCAAATTGGATGTGGAGCATAGCAGGCAATAAGCAGGCTATAAACTTGCATCGCGCATGAGTGGGGAAAATGGACCAGCAAACAAACCACAACAATGACTTTGACTTTGTTTCTGTTGAGTGTTTACTCAGCTCAGATGAAAGCAAAACATTGGAGGCATGCTTTGTCTTATGAGCCGAGAATATAATTGTTTCAGACTCCCAGTGATTCAGACAAGCAGCCGTCTCAATCTGAACAGAAATCTGGGCCTGCAAGAAATCAAATCCAGTAAGAATCCTCAATTACTGATTTCTCGGAGAAGACTTCTGCTATTACAGCATGAGGTCATGCTCTAGGTCTATGAAAACAGTACATTTGTCTTTGGACTAGGCTGAAAACCAAAATACTGCACAGTACTATCCCCTAGGGAATACCATGCTATGCCATTTGATGTTTTTGTGTGCATTGTGTACATAGACCTGCAGAACCAATCAGTGTTCTCTTGATATCCTTAGAAGTGCAACTAATTGTTAGGATTTAGAAATAGAACCCGCTTTTGGCTCAAAAGCATTGCGTAATGCAGTGTGTTGCCAGAGGGACATGATCAATAGCCTTACTGCTGCATCTCCACTTCCATCTGAGCTAACTGCAGCTAAAACCTGACAATCTGCCTCCCGATGACGTCTCTCTAAAAGACCATTCAACCTGACGAAACACATAAACTGTTACAAACTGTTACAATTCAAACACATCACATCATTTTCTGTAAAAGTATGCAATTTTGTGCCATTTAATAGAGATCAATGCAGGCAATGGTATACAGCATAATAAAGTTAGCTAATGAGGTTAGGACAATTGTCAACATTTTGTCAGCAGATCTTGGATTACACTCCTCTCCAAAACACATCAGTATGAAATTGTTTCTGGTTTCGTAGAGAGAATATGAGGATGGGTAGAGGCTTTTGCAGAGGCTTTTTGCTGATGTTACCTAGCAACAAGGTATTGTACATACCTTAGGCCAATCACAGCTTAATATCGAAGGAGGGAGAATAATGAGAGTTTCATCACAATTCACTGAGCTTGTATAAATGATCCTTCAGACTGGATTCATCTGTTGCTAGAGTACAGAGGGGAATTCTTAATCCAGGGAAAAGAACAGTCCACAATCAATTAAATCTTATATTCCACTCACCTTTATAGCAACGTGTCACAGACTTCTTTCAAGACATGCTGAATTTCAGGGACATCAGGAGGACAAAAGTTGCATGAAAGCTCTATGCAAAGCTCAATATGGCTGGAAGACTGTAAGAAGGCTGTAGGACTAAGATGGTTAGTCTGTGAGAGGGGTGACCAATGTGTGCAGAACATGCTGAGGCTCTCCTAGAGAAAATACCAGTGATTAAATATTGCCCTCCATTGGTACAAAAATGAAATGACATTACTGGCTATAACACGTGATGGTTTATGTAAGGGTAGAGTTCTTAAAGAGGAACACTGCTGCAGTCTGGAGGTGAGTGCCTCTTCATCAAAAGTGACTCTTACTTAACTGGAGCCTGGAAGATCGTCCTTGCATTGGCTGAAATGTAGCGAACCGGCTGCACACTGACAGGCAGACATAGTGTCAGACCAGAGCAGGCCTGCTGTATGACTAAGGCAGATGTTACATAAGTGTTCTCTTCTCACCTAGTAGAAAATATTTACTGTTAACCAGTGGTGGAAAAAGTACCCAAATGTCATACTTGAGTCAAAGTAAAAGTCACCAAGTAAAATACTACTTGAGTAAAAGTCTAAAAGTATTTGCTTTGAAATACACTTGAGTTTTAAAAGTAAATGTAATTGCTAAAATATACTTAAGTATCAAAAGTAAAGTATAAATCATTTCGAATTCCTTATATTAAGCAACCCAGACGGCACCATGTTCTTGTTTTTTTGTGTTTTTACGGATAGCCAGGGGAACACTCAAACATAATTTACACATTTACTACATAATTTATGTGTGTTTTGGCAGTAGGGATGATGTCTTGATAAGTGGGTGAATTTGACAATTGTCCTGTCCTGCTAAGCATTCAAAATGTAACGAGTACTTTTGGGTGTCAAGGAAAATGTACGGAGTAAAAAGTACATTTTTCTTCTTTAGGAATGTAGGGAAGTAAAAGTAATCAAATATAAATAGTAAAGTAAAGTGCAGATCCCCAAAACAACAAGTTAAGTACTTTACACCACTGCTATTGCAGTTCTTTCCGATTGCTTACACACGTGTTGTGGAATTTGACTCATTGTGTCAAAACTCTACACACAAGCCAAATAAGACACATCACTGCTAAAGCTAACTCTCTCTCCTCTGCTCTCATCCTTCTAGACCTATCGGCTGCCTTCGATACTGTGAACCATCAGATCCTCCTCTCCACCCTCTCCGAGTTGGGCATCTCCGGCAAGGCCCAATGATTGCGTCCTACCTGACAGGTCGCTCCTACCAGGTGGCGTGGCGAGAATCTGTCTCCTCGCCACGCGCTCTCACCACTGGTGTCCCCCAGGGCTCTGTTCTAGGCCCTCTCCTATTCTCGCTATACACCAAGTCACTTGGCTCTGTCATAACCTCACATGGTCTCTCCTATCATTGCTATGCAGACGACACACAATTAATCTTCTCCTTTCCCCCTTCTGAAGCATCTCTGCATGTCTGGCAGACATATCAGTGTGGATGACGGATCACCACCTCAAGCTGAACCTCGGCAAGACGGAGCTGCTCTTCCTCCCGGGAAGGACTGCCCGTTCCATGATCTCGCCATCACGGTTGACAAATTGTGTCCTCCTCCCAGAGCGCTAAGAACCTTGGCGTGATCCTGGACAACACCCTGTCGTTCTCAACCAACATCATGGCGGTGGCCCGTTCCTGTAGGTTCATGCTCTACAACATCCGCAGAGTACGACCCTGCCTCACACAGGAAGCGGCGCAGGTCCTAATCCAGGCATTGTCAGATTACTCGCTGTTGGCTCCTGCCTGTGCCATTACAACTCATCCAGAACGCCGCAGCCCGTCTGGTGTTCAACCTTCCCAAGTTCTCTCACGTCACCCCGCTCCTCCGCTCTCTCCACTGGCTTGTCGCATCCGCTACAAGACCATGGTGCTTGCCTACGGAGCTGTGAGGGGAACGGCACGCAGTACCTCCAGGCTCTGATCAGGCCCTACACCCAAACAAGGGCACTGCGATAAACATTCATCCACCTCTGGCCTGCTCACCTCCCTACCATTGAGGAAGTACAGTTCCCGCTCAGCCCAGTCAAAATGAATGGTGGAACAAACTCCCTCACGACGCCAGGACAGCGGAGTCAAACCCTCCGGAGACACCTGAAACCCCACTTTCTTCAAGGAATAAGGATAGGGCACCCCCCCCCCTTAATGATTTAGATGCACTATTGTAAAGTGGCTGTTCCACTGGATGTCAGAAGGTGAATTCACCAATTTGTAAGTCGCTCTGGATAAGAGCGTCTGCTAAATGACTTAAATGTAATGTAATGTAACTTGGAGATAAACATCTCACGTCTATGTCAAAATGAAACTCTGCAATCAAAACCTAACAATCCTTTTTCAAAATGGCATTTTTGCAACAAACACCATTTGAATTACTCTTTCAAAGCAGCAACAACACACTGATGTACTTTATACAAAACACTGCTGTGTTTATATACAGCTTATTTTTTTGCCATTGCAGGCTGACAACAAAAAACTAAGAAAATTAGAATTACAGTACAGTAATAAATACAATATGTTACCGTTAAACTCACAGAAAAACAAAAATAATTACAGTAAAATTACAGTGCAGTGGTAAACAAAAAATAGTATTGTAAGGGATAGGGTGGATGGTTTATGGATCCCGCGTTCTGTTAGGGTCAGGCCACATCCCCCCATCCACATCACAAGCAATGTCATCCCTGGCTAGGCATTGGGAAAATATCGCCTTGTATCCAACCCTGGACTGACCCACCTCAATGTCTCCACATGCCTCTTCCATTGCTTGCAGAAGAGGCAGGCAGTCATGTGGTTGGTGGTTATACACTTTCCGATGCCAAGCTGAAAATAATTCCCCAATCGGATTGAGAAATGGGGAGTAAGGGGGCAAGTATACAACTGTGAAGTTATTGTGGTTGGTGAACCAGTCCCTGACCAGAGCAGCCCGGTCGGATCATCCCAGATGACAACAAACCTGGTCTGCTCTGGTCCGTCCTGTACAACTGCATTATATAGTGCATCCAGAAATATGATTATGTCTGTAGTATTGTAGGGACCTAGGGTGACATGTTGATGGAAAACTAATTGCAGACTAATGCCGGCACACAAGATTATATTTCCCTGTGTTGCCCAGGGACATTCACAACGGCTCATTGTCCAATAACATTTCAGTCTGGTTTTAGCTAGATTGAATCCAGCTTCATCAATGAAAATTAACTCATGAGGCTGTGCAGCTACATCAAAGTCCAGGACTCTCTGTAACAGAAAATGCATACACTGTACCATGAATATGGTGTAACTCAAAACACAGGACTACAATGTCTACATTTACACACCAGGATGGGGGTGGGGGGTGGGTTGGGTCAGACACTTTCAGTCAAAACTGCAAGCCACAGTCAAGGCAGGTGCCCCGACAGACCCCTTGTACGTAGTCATAGCGAAGGTCTTTGATTCTAGCGCTGCTCCTCTCAAATGGAACCCTGGACAGCTGCTTCATCGTAAGTTGGTGTTGGAGCAAGACACGGCAGAGTGTCGACATACTGACACAGTTGATATTACGTGCTACCTGTCCCAGACCTGCTGTTTTCTCACTCTCGAGAGACAGCAGGAGCGGTAGAGATACTCCTAATGATTGGCTATGAAAAGCCAACTGACATTTACTCCTGAGGTGCTGACTTGCTGCACCCTCGACAACTATTGTGATTATTATTATTTGACCATGCTGGTCATTTATGAACATTTGAACATCTTGGCCATGTTCTCTTCTAATCTCCATCCGGCACAGCCAGAAGAGGACTGGCCACCCCACATAGTCTGGTTCCTCTCTAGGTTTCTTCCTAGGTTTTGGCCTTTCTAGGGAGTTTTTCCTAGCCACCGTGCTTCTACACCTGCATTGCTTGCTGTTTGGGGTTTTAGGCTGGGTTTCTGTACAGCACTTTGAGATATCAGCTGATGTAAGAAGGGCTCTATAAATACATTTGATTTGATTTGATATTATGGAATGTTGTGTGATCTGTGATGATTTGCTCTCTTAGTTGATGTAGGCGGATGGTGGTGTTTGCCAACACTAGGTTGATAATGGCCAGTTCCTGTTCATGGTGAACGGACGTGGCCTTCCACCCTCAGGTGGTCGTCTGGCAGTTCTCTAGAAAATTCAAGAATATTATGTCATTGGTTAGGTTCTTTTTTACATACTGTACTGTCATACTGTACACAGTAACATCACAACTGTATTACATGTACTTCACAGCACTATACCTATTTTTTTGGTTCACTGAGGAGCATAGACCTAATATTGTAGGACTACACTGTATTGTACTGTGATGCAGAATGATGTGCAACAATTACATAGGTACAGTCTAGTGTAGAAATTTGAAGACATACCTGTTCTCCAGTCTAGAAGTCCGTATTATGGATGCTACCGTGTAGCGACTCAGGTTGGGCTGGACTCTCCGCCTCCCTCATCGTCAGGCCGTGATTTATGACATGGGCCTTTGGTGGCCCTAACGGCGTCGGAAATATGTCTCGGTCTCCGCCTGGTCCCCTTCTTTGTTCTTGTCCTCGTCCTCATCCTACTCCTTCTCTCTCTCTCTTCCTCTTCCTCTCGCTCTCACTGCCTCCATGTTTACAAAGTTATTTCAAAAGAGGTGAGCTGACCTGAGGTCTATTTGCAGTGCTAAGGCTCAGACTAATTGGTGTTATATTACTGTATAAATGTTTTCACGTGTGTGTGGGTGTTGCCAATTTCAGGTATGTTTTGCATTTTGAATAAAAGTGTTTTCCCAATGATTGCAAGAGATTTCATTCTTGAATGAAGTGTCTAATGTAAGAAACAGTGTGTAGTGTTTTGCAAGTATGTTACAGAAATGCAAAGAAAGTGCAAAGTGTGTTGCAGAATTGCAAAGCAGAAAATGTGTTTGTACTTTTGGGGACTTTGTTTAAGGCATGGTTACAAAAGTTAAGGTTTTGATGCATTCACTTTCAGTGTGTAAGCAAATCAGCAAAAACCGTAACAAGGAGCCACAGCTCTATTCCCACCATGCATTGTGTATTCCTCTCACACCAGAGTTTCTTAGTGCCAGACAGTCAGATGCTGTTAGTGTAGCATATTTAATGCATATTTAATGTACCTATTACTACTGTCTATTTCGTACGGTTATTCATTGCAATGGTATACCTTTTCTCTAATTTACTGCGCGTGTGTGTGTGTGCATGCGCACGCGCGCGTGCGTGCGTGTGTGTGCGTGTGTGTGTGTGTGCGTGCGCACGCGCGCGTGCGTGCGTGTGTGTGCGTGCGTGTGTGTGTGTTTGTGTGTGTGTGTGTGTGTGTGTGTGTGTGTGTGCGTGCGCACGTGCGCGTGCGTGTGTGTGTGTGTGCTTGTGTGTGTGTGTGTTGTGTGTGTGTGCGTGCATTTGTGCGTGTGCCTGTTCATATGTTTAAGACATTGGCAAGTAATACATACTGTAGGTAGGGAAAGGAGGCTGGCTACTTACTGAACTCCGGGGCTCCCAAATGGCGCAGCGGACTAAGGCACTGCATCTCAGTGCTAGAGGCATTACTACAGACCCTGGTTAGATTTCAGGCTGTATCACAATCACCTAGTTAAATAAAGGTTCAATTAAAATAAATAACATCCTAACCAGTGAGCTGAGTCTGTGATGGAGATACCATGTCTTCTACACAGAGGGCGCCATTACTCTGCCATATACACAGGTTTGCATTTATAGTGATGAATCTTGTCCTGGAGGCAGCTCTGCAGAGTGGTCATCAGCTGGCCTATCCACAAAGTTATAACATCTGATTATAGTCATAATCACAGTACTAACCATATGCCTAACCTTAAGACCAAAAAGCTTATTTTTGATTTCATACATTTTTTACAATGTGGCCAATTATAACTTTGCGGCTGGGCCATCTAGAGGAAACCACTCTGTCTTCAGGACAAGATTATTAACAATAAAAGTCAACCTGCACCATATACAATGAGTGTAAAAAACATTAGGAACACCTTCCTAATATTGAGTTGCAGCCCCTTTTGCCCTCAAAATTTGCCGGGGCAGGGACTCTACAAGGTGTCGAAAGCATTCCACCGGGATGCGGGCCCATACTGACTCCAATGCTTCCCACAGTCTTGATACCCACAGGAAATTGCTGAGGATGAAAAAGTGTTACAGTTCTTGACACACTCGAACCAGTGTGCCTGGGACCGACTAACATATCCCGTTCAAAGGCATTTCAATATTTTGTCTTGCCTTATTCACCGTCTGAATGGCACATATACACCATCCATGTCTCAACTGTCTCAAGGCTTAAAATTCCTTCTTTAACCTGTTTCCTCCCCTTCATATACAATGATTGAAGTGGATTTAACAAGAGACATCAATAAGGGATCATAGCTTTCACCTGGATTCACCTGGTCTGTCTATGTCATGGGAAGAGCAGGTGTTCCTAATGTTTTGTACACTCAGTGTACAAAGCAATCCTGGAGAGGAATACATTCTCATGCAGTTTTATGTTTACAGCTCCAAGTAGAATAAAAAACATGAGAAAACACCCAGAAAAATTAACTCAACTCATATTCATGTTGTCAACCTATTACAAAAATATAGTCAAATCCATATTCAAATCATAGTCAAAGAACAGACTAACACACTGATATCATCACGATGATGATGGATGATGATGATGATGATGATGATGATGATGATGATGATGATGATGATGATGATGCGAAGCTACTGTACTGAAAAATCTTGAAGCAACGATTGTTTTTATACATTTATGTCGTATATAAGAGAAAGAGCATTACATTAATATGGATGATTGAAGGCAGCTGCTTAATCCATGCCTGGCGGCCTATTAAAACGTGCCCCATTCCTATGCTGTATGTAAAATAACAAAATATGGCGTTATCATACTCAGCCAATGGGTGGATATTTGTAATAGTTTGCTGTTGACGTCAGCAACGTGGGGCGCGCATTCCAGGGAGGGAAGAAGGTGGCGCCATCGGGCTCGTGCTCTGCTCGAGTGGGTATTTTGGATATCTGGCACAGGCCTTATAGCTTCTGCAAAATGCCTCGGGTGTAAAGGGGCCAACTATTATGGGGTACTGGGACCCCGCCGCAACGGGGTGGACAGACCGACCGCTGTTGAGAGTTCGTCAGGGCGGTTAACGCGGGGGACAAAGCACGCTGGACCGAAAATCTTTACATACAAGATAGCCAGCAACAGACATCAAGAGGCTTGTTTTCAAATCAGCTGCAGAGGAGGAGGCACTGTTTGCAGGATTAATGGGAGAGCTTGGTGCGTAAGGTCTTCCGAGTGTGAGGGACATTTTAGTCAGACAAGTTAGCAATTGCCGTGATTTTGATACCAAGGAACCGTATCTATGGAGATATTATCTACAAAAACAGGATCCGGTCATCCCGACCCAGTGACAGAGCGGGTTCAGTCGGAATAAATCAATTGGTTAATCTCTTTTATTTTTGTCCGCCGGGCGGCGATGTCAGCTTTCTGCCTCGATTTGCACACATCTACCGCCGCGATTTCAGCACCACCCGAACTGGACAGCGACTGCATGGCGCACCTGCTTGATCAGGGCAACAAAACCCCACAAGAAACGGGAGGATTTCAGGGCCACTCGCTGCTACATACCGACTCTGGAGGCCTCGGGATGGCGTTGGAAGAGGAATTAGCCATGCTTACCGGGGAGGAGGAGGAGGAGGAAGAGTTATCCGAATTGGAGACGCCTGTAATGGGACAGAATACAGACTTTTTGTTGCTCTTCCGTCAAAAGGAGAGGGATTTGGTTTTAGCTGCTAAACTCGGCAAGGCACTGCTAGAGCGAAACCAAGACCTGACTAAGCAATATGAGAAAATGAACAAAGATCTTAACGATAAACTTGAGGTAAGAAGCTAGTAGTACAAACACACACTGACAAATACTGTAGGCTACCATCATGCCAGATTTGTTTTTCAATTCATAGTTGTTTTGGCCATCATTATTCAATTCATGTGGAGTTAAGCAGTGTATGTAAACATGTTGAACTGATTAAGACTGTCCCACATTATTGGTAATGCTGTTGAGCAGACTTCACTCTTTAAGCATCTGTCTTGACAGTGTTTTCAGACTGTCTACTACTTACAGTACAGCTACAAACACCTCCACACAGTGTCATAACAGTCTAATGCTTCTTTCATGAAATCAGATTCGGAGCAAAACCGTACTCTTAAAGCAGACTGAGGTTGCTCAATTGTTACAAAGACTTTTTATTTAAATGATTTGGCTGTCTCACACAGACAGCACTGAAACAGTTAGAGAGGAGGAGTTCACAACATCTTGCAGTGTCACTAAAGCCCTCAAAACCCATAGATGTCTTTTGCATTTTTCATGCTGACAGCAGAGCTTTTGTCCTCCTCATATTAACCCTCTCACACCACTGCACTTGGCCTGGACTGGAACAAGTCTAATCCCCTGGGAATGTCGCATGGGCATGGCCTATTGTATCTACTGTAGGATACATCTGCTCACAAAACTGATCTCTAACAACACAGTACTATGCTATAACCCAGTGCACAATATTCATCAAGCTATTTCCAGGCTTTTTAGGGGCAGTTAATATTGTTCCTTTTACCAACTTTGTTTTTCCAACCGTTTTTTACTCCTGATGAGGCCTCTTTGTTCAGGACTGATCACCCAGCATGCCCTGTGACCAGCCATGCCACCCATCCCAATCCCCCATACTCTGACCCCCTTGTGCTCTCATTAAAAGCCCACCCTCATCCCCTCACCCCCTGCCTCAGCCTTATCAAGCGACGGATAGAAAAAAAGCTAAAGCTTTGTGCCATCCTTTCAAAATCCAATGTCTATTACTACTACTATTACTAGTCTCAGGCCTAACCTGGTCCCTCCAGTCCAGCATCATATCTAAACCTGTCCCTTGTCTCCCCTCACCCACAGCACCTGGAGCAGGAGAAGCACGAGCTGCGGCGGCGGCTGGAGAACAAGGAAGGGGAGTGGGGGGACCGTGTGGCGGAGCTGGAGACAGACGTCCAGCAGCTGCAGGGAGAGCTGGAGCGCCATCAGGTCCAGCTGAGAGAAGCCGACCGTGACAAGTCCACGGCCATCAGGGAGCTGTCAGAGCAAAACCACCGCCTGCTGGAGCAGCTCAACCGGGTGAGTGTAGATAACTGTCCGTCTGTGGACCACTGGGACTCAACACTGGATGTCTCAGCCTGCTGTGTTCATTTCTGGAGAGGGTACAACTATGTTCTCATATAGTATGCATACATGCACATGCATACACTCTACTTCAATCTCTTCCCCCATGTCTCCATCTCATGTCTCCATCTCTCTCTCTCTCTCTCTCACACATCAATATATGCTAAGTCATCGAAATTAAAGTGTAACGTTCCCCTCTTAAACACTGAATAATTTAGAATGATTGAGCTGGCGCGGCATACTCCTTACGCAACCCTCCTGTCAATATTGATAAGTAACTACAGGCTGTTGAAACAGATTTGATATCTTAGGTAACACACAATCCGTTTTAATAGCACACAGTATGTGGCTGATGGGTTAAGAACATAGAAAGAGAGGAAGAATTACAGGATGACTGGGAGGCTGGAGGAGGTAAAGGTTCATTCAGGGCACTTTGTAGAGAGTGATGGAAGTATGGGAGAAGCTGTCATTAGAACAAGGTATAAACAGGGCTATCATCCTACCTCCTGATATTGTCCTGATCTTGTCCGTTTACACTTATAAAATGTGTCTTTTAATCGTCTACACCTGTCTAAATATATGGGCACAATCCGAATGTGGACAAGTTCCCGGACAAAGGACACATAATTAGCACCAGGTATAAACCGGGCTATTGATTCGACTCTATTCACGGCCCGGTTGGATTGATGGAGCTGAGCAACAGAAGGTAATACTGTAGACTCCCCTAAGAAGGTGGATTTACTACAGCCTTCAGTCAAATCACTCAATCCTAACTAATGAGGGAGGCATTGCCCTGACAGCCTAAATCCCAATGAAAACTAAAAGAAACTTAGGTCAGGAGGGGAGTACACAGCGCTTCTACCAACTTGAGTCAAGGTGCAGCAAAAATCCCATAACTATCTGGAAAAACATCTGGTAAAAACTATTTTTCAGATAAGCAAATAGATGTAGAAGGGTTCGCACTCAAAAATATAATGCATAAAGCAATTCGCCATGTACGCTATCCTGGATGCAGTGAAAATAATTTTAAAAAATGTAACAATGAAGTAAGCTTAATGCAACATCTTTTTGAGTGTGAACCCACGACACCTTTTTGTTTATCTGAATTTGTGGGTTTTACGCACCCAATGGACATTCAATTCAGGACAAAAACACTCAATATTTCATGAATATATTATCCTCTACATCAACAGAGTCTTTGAAATTATTTTACTGGTGCTCATCTTGCCACTAGCCTCTCATACCAGTCTGAGGCATCGAAACCAGGCATGGCGTCAATACACTGTTACTAAAAGAGACTAGCTTTCCAATCACGTGTGTCATGCTTCTGTGTGTGCTGCAGGGATATATCGATACCCAAAAGCTAGAACACCTAAACCTTTGAAAGTTGGTTAAGGT
Organism: Oncorhynchus masou masou; assembly: GCF_036934945.1. Lineage (NCBI taxonomy): Eukaryota > Metazoa > Chordata > Actinopteri > Salmoniformes > Salmonidae > Oncorhynchus > Oncorhynchus masou. The sequence continues at coordinate 35,843,047 of NC_088236.1, read as the reverse complement.
TGTTAAATGGAGAATGCTCCTCTGACTGCAGTCAACACAAAGCTGTCTCCATTTTAAAGGCCCCAGGAGATAGGTGGGTGTTGCCTGCTGAGGTGACACCGGTGACAGTGTTGTGGGTGTGGGTAACACTGCCTGTGGTGTGGTGCTGTCTGTCCTGGGAATAGATGTGAGCTGCAGTCAGGCAGATGCTGCTTCCTTCCACAGCCCAGCAGGGAGAGAGCTAGCTAGCTGTCAATGGCTGTTTTTAGCCCTCATCACTAGGGCTGCTGCTGGCTGTATGCTGTCACAGATAGAGTAGCAGCACCACTGTGTCATACAGACCTTCACTCCCTCTCATTTCCATCTCTGATCAGATTAAAGTGAATTACCTGTCATCCATCATCAGTCTCTGACCATGGAGGGGTCGCTGAACTGGTCTGTTGCTATGGATCCTGCTAGGTACTTAACATAATTAAGTTGCAGTTGATTTAAAAGCAGCCCTGGTTGAAATGAAATCTGGGTAGATCTTTGGGGGTAGAGACTTATGTAGGGCTTTGGGAGTGGGGGGGGTAATGGTATTCATGAGCCAGAATTGAGATTATTGATCAGGCCTGCGTGATTCAATGCTGTCGGATTCCAGAGAGACCTCCTGTGTAATAAAATGAATGGGGTCAGCCATGGTAGTCTCTCTGTTACTAAGCAATGGCCTGCTTACTCCACGGCTCTGAGTAAACCTCCTCCTAGTGAACCCACACCACCCTGACTCTGGAGATCTCCCCAGTAGTAGAGCCACCAGAGAGAGGACTGCTATTAGGATCCAAGTAGGTTTGTGTGTGTGTGTGTGTCTGTGTGTGTGTGTATGTGGATAGCCCTAACCAAAGACATAGATTAGGAGATATTTTTGCTTTGTAATGACATTCTTTGTAGCATTAGTAGGGATAAGGATGCTAACAGTTTTATCTACAGACAGACCTTAATCTGGTAATATTCGCAAAACAAACACCCGTTCGTTAATTTTCAAAGTTCTTTAGGTTCTATTCTTTAATATATATTCTCAAGCTTTAGATCCACTCTGGACACAGTGTGTCCACTGTCTTCCAGTCTAAAATCAAGCATCCTCCCGGTAAGTGACAGAAATAAGAGGTAATCTGTTGCAGGCTGCATTAGAGAGCTTGTAAAATGGTTAGAATCCTGTCATGTGGTTGACAGCTCTTCAAAGGACCATTCTCAAAATAAAGCTTTAAAGATTACACTCACAACAACAATGCACTCACAAAAACAGGTTTGAGAGAGGAACCAATTGTCTGCTGGAATCAAGTCTCTGATTGGATGCAGCAGGAATTAGCTTGTTGTGGAGGGGCTGGCCACAGGAAGTGATGTAAGACGCAGTGTATAAAATGCAGCATTGAAGGGATTAGGTCATAATCCTGTGTAATAGCCTTTCCTTATGAATTAAATCAGGAGCCAGAAGAACAACACTGTTCCATACTGTGCTCACAGCTAATTAAAAAACTGTCACTCAACTATTTTGTTTGGGTGGAGAAGAGTCTGTGTGTGAGCCATTGCCCCTCATGTCAAAGGACAGTGCAAACCTGGCACTAATACACTAGGACACCATTCTCTATGAGCTAAACTTAAATCTATGAGAGCACACACGCCACGAACATACAGTGCATTCGGAAAGTATTCAGACCCCTTGACTTTCTCCACAGTTTGTTACATTACAGCCTTATTCTAAAATTGATCAAATAAAAATCTCATCAATCAATACCCCATAATGACGAAGCGAAAACGGGTTTTTAGAATTTTTAAAAATGTATTAAAAAGAAAAAACAGAAATAACTTATTTACATAAGTATTCAGACCCAGACCCTGCCATGAGACTTGACACTGAGCTCTAGTGCATCCAGTTTCCATTGATCATCCTTGAGATGTTTTTACAACTTATTGGAGTCCATCTGTTGTAAATTGAATTGATTGGACATGATTTGGAAAGGCACACATCTGTTTATATATGATTCCACAGTTGACAGTGCATGCCAGAGCAAAAACCAAGCCATGAGTTCGAAGGAATTGTCTGTTGAGCTCCGAGACAGGATTGCGTCGAAGCACAGATCTGGGGAAGGGTACCAAAACATTTCTGCAGCATTGAAGGTCCCCAAGAAAACAGTGGCCTCCATCATTCTAAAATGGAAGAAGTTTGGAACCACCAAGACTCTTCCTAGAGCTGGCCGCCTGGCCAAACTGAGCAATCAGGGGAGAAGGAGTTCCTCTATGGAGCCTTAATGGTAGAGTGGCCAGATGGAAGCCACTGCTCAGTAAAAGGCACATGACAGCCAAAAGGCACCTAAAGACTGTCAGACCATGAGAAACAAGATTCTCTGGTCTGATGAAACCAAGATTGAACTCTTTGGCCTGAATGTCAAGCGTCACGTCTGGAGGAAACCTGGCACCATCCTTACGGTGAAGCATGGTGGTGGCAGCATCATGCTGTGGGAATGTTTTCATCGGCAGGAACTGGGGGACTAGTCAGGATCGAGGGAAAGATCAACGGAGCAAAGTACAGAGGGATCCTTGATGAAAACCTGCTCCATAGCGCTCAGGACCTCAGACTGGTGCGAAGGTTCACCTTCCAACAGGACAACCACCCTAAGCACACAGGCAAGACAACACAGGAGTGGCTTCGGGACAAGTCTCTGAATGTCCTTGAGTGGCCCAGCCTGGGCCCAGACTTGAAACCTATTGAACATCTCTGGAGAGACTTGAAAATAGCTGTACAGCAACGCTTCCCATCCAACCTGACAGAGCTTGAGAGGATCTTCAGAGAAGAATGTGAGAAACTCTCTAAATTAATGTGTGCCAAGTTTGTAGTGTCATACCCAAGACTCAAGGCTGTAATCACTGCCAAAGGTGCTTTAACAAAGTACTGACTAAAGGGTCTGAATACTTACAGTACCAGTGAAAAGTTTATTTATTTTTGCTATTTTCTACATTGTAGAATAATAGTGAACGAACACAACTATGATATAACACATATTGAATCATGTAGTAACCAAAAAGTGTTAAACAAATCAAAATATATTTTATATTTGAGATTCTTCAAAGTAGCCACCCTTTGCTTTGATTTCAGCTTTGCACACTCTTGGTATTATCTCAACCAGCTTCACGAGGTAGCCACCTGGAATGCATTTAAATTAAACAAATGTGCCTTGTTAAAAGTTAATTTGTGGAATTTCTTTCTTTCTTAATGCGTTTGAGCAGTTGTGTTGTGACAAGTTAGGGGTGGTATACAGAAGATAGCCCTATTTGGTAAAAGACCAAGTCCATATTATGGCAAGAACAACTCAAATAAGCAAAGAGAAATGACAGTCCATCATTACTTTAAGATATATGAAGGTCAGTCAATCCAGAACATTTCAAGAACTTTGAAAGTTTCTTCAAGTGAATTCGCAAAAACCATTGAGCTGTGATTGAACTGGCTCATGAGGAGAGCCACGGGAAAGGAAGACCTGGAGTTACATATGCTGCAGAGGATAAGTTAATTATAGTTACCAGCCTCAAAAATGCGCCATCCCATCTGGTTTGCGCTTAATGGGACTATCATTTGTTTGTCAACAGGACAATGACCCAAAACACACCTCCAGGCTGTGTAAGGGCTAGTTGACCAAGAAGGAAAGTGATGGAGTGCTGCCTAAGATGACCTGGCCTCCACAATCACCCGACCTCAACCCAATTGAGATGGTTTGGGATGAGTTGAACCGCAGAGTGAAGGAAAAGCAGCCACCAAGTGCTCAGCATATGTGGGAACTCCTTCAAGACTGTTGGAAAATCATTTCAGGTGAAGCTGGTTGAGAGAATGCCAATAGTGTGCAAAGCTGTCATCAAGGCAAAATGGTGGCTACTTACAATAAGGCTGCAACGTAACAAAATGTGGAAAAGGTCAAGGGGTCAGAATACTTTCCGGGTGCCCTGTATTTATCACCCACAGAACACAGCCACATAGAGACACACACAGAAACACTTACTGTATTACTCATACAGACAAAGACAAAAACACCTACAGTATACCCAGTGGTGTCTGGTAGGCTGGGGTGTGAGCTTGGCAAATCATCTAGGGCAGGGTTCCTCAAATTGCAGCTCGCGGGCCAAATGTATTTTATTTTATTGTTGGACATAAAGACTGTAAAAAACAGCAAATCAGTGATTTTAATTTTGAGAATCTGTTCCATAGTATTCTCACGTGTAACGGAGAGATTCAGGTAACTGGCAAAATAAAGGAAATACCATCATAAAGTGTCTTAATAGGGCATTGGGCCACCACTGTCACGCCTTGGTCTTAGTATTTTGTGTTTTAGTTAATTAGTTGGTCAGGCCAGGGTGTGACATGGTTTATTGTTTGTTGTAATTCTTAGTGGGGTTTTTTAGTTATTGGGATTGTGGCTGATTAGGGGTGTGTGTTGCATAGGTTTGGCTGCCTGAGGCGGTTCACAATCAGAGTCAGGTGATTCTCGTTGTCTCTGATTGGGAACCGTATTTAGGTAGCCTGGGTTTCACTTTGTATTTCGTGGGTGATTGTTCCTGTCTCTGTGTTAGTGTTCACCAGACAGGCTGTATAGGTTTTTCACGTTCCGTTTGTTGTTTTTGTTATTTCATGTATCGTCATTTGTTCTATTAAAAACATGAGTAACCAACACGCTGCATTTCGGTCCGACTCTCTTTCGACAAACGAAGAACGCCCGTAACAACCACGAGCCGCCAGAACAGCTTCAATGCACCGTGGCATAGATTCTGGAACTCTTCTGGAGGGATGTGACACCATTTTTCCACGAGAAATTCCATCATTTGGTGTTTTGTTGATGGTGGTAGAAAACGCTGTTTCTGGCACCGCTCCAGAATCTCCCATTAGTGTTCAATTGGGTTGAGATCTGGTTACTGAGACGGGCATATGGTTTACATAGTTTTCATACACATCAAGCCATTCGGTGACCATTCATTGTCACGTTCGTCATAACGAGGAGACCAAGGCGCAGCGTGATATGAATACATTCTTTTTAATGAAAGAGAACACTGAACAAACTATACAAAAAAATCCGAACGTGAAGCTATATATAACGAGTGCTGACATGCAACTAACCATAGACAATAACCCACAAAACTGTCGCCGGACGCTCTGGACTGCGTACTGTTGCCGGACGCTCTGGACTGCATACTGTCGCCGGACGCTCTGGACTGCGTACTGTCGCCGGACACTCTGGACTGCGTACTGTCACCGGACGCTCTGGACTGCGTACTGTCGCCGGACACTCTGGACTGCGTACTGTCGCCGGACGCTCTGGACTGCATACTGTCGCCGGACGCTCTGGACTGCATACTGTCGCCGGACGCTCTGGACTGCCAAGTGCACTGTAGGCCTGGTGCGTGGTGCCGGCACTGGTGGTACTGGGCTGTGGACACGTACCTCAGGGCGAGTGCGGGGAGGAGGCACAGGATACACTGGACCGTGGAGAGGCATTAGAGATCCAGAACATAGAGCTGGCTCAATACGGCCTGGCTGGATGCCCATTCTAGCCCAGCAAATACAAGGAGCTGGAATAGAGCGCAACGGGCTAGAATAGGCACTGGAAACACTGTGCGCATCTCTGCATAGCACTGTGCCTGACCAGTTACACGCTCCCCATGGTAAGCACGAGGAGTCGGCTCAGGTCTCCTACCTGACTCAGCCCATCTCCTCGTGTGCACCCCCAAATTTTTTTATTGGGGCTGCCTCTCGGGCCTCCGTGCAAGCCGTGTACCCTCATATCGTCGCCGTTCCTCCTCCTTAGAACAGCTATACTCCCCAGGCTGCGTCCGGGGTCCTGCTCCATCTAGTATTTCCTCCCATGTCCAGGATCCTTTTGCGTCCATAACGTCGGCTCCTCCTTTTCACGCTGCTTGGTCCTGTTATGGTGGGTTATTCTGTCACGTTCGTCATAACGAGGAGACCAAGGCGCAGGGTGATATGAATGCATTCTTCTTTAATGAAAGAGAACACTGAACAAAATAACAAAACGACCGTGAAGCTATATATAACAAGTGCTGACATGCAACTAACCATAGACAATAACCCACAAAACCAATGGAAAATGGCAACCTAAATAGGATCCCCAATCAGAGACAACGATAAACAGCTGTCTCTGATTGGGAACCAATTCAGGCGTGACATTCATGCCCTGTGGATAGGGGAATTGTCATCCTATGGGGGCATAGCCATGGAAGCCAAAATAATGACCTGCCCAGCATTTTTATACATGACCCTAAGCATGATGGGATGTTAATTTCTAAATTAACTTAGGAAACACACTTGTGTGGAAACCACACCTGTTTTCAATATACTTTGTATCCCTCATTCACTCAACTGGTTCCATTATTTTGTCAGTTACCTGTATATGTGATTGTATTTGTGTTTTTTATTAGGATCTCCATTAGCTATCGTCGTAACGCTAGCTAATCTTCCTGGGGACCAACCCCAATTAATAAGACATTACAAATCAAGACTTCACAAACATTCAACAAGTACACCATACAGACAATTAAAATACCTGACAGGAAACACATTTAACATTCAGTTGATGCTTTCTTTTTCCTGTCCAGTCATATGGTCTATCACATTAGATGTTCTTTTATTTGGGATGGATTTACTTTTTTTCCTGAGAAATATGGATTGGTAAAGAGTTCTGTTCAGCTATGGCTCTATATACAAATGTAAGCAAGGTTTGAAATTATTGTTTTAGTCAAATATTATATGTTTGGGCTTGCAGTCTACATCCGCTCAACAACAAAAAATGAACTGTAATGAGCTGACTGTATTACCAAGGGCCATGGCTCTGTTCTGCTTCGTTCCTGTCACAGGTCTCTGTTCTAATAACCATCTGTATACAACACACGCGTCTCTCCAGGCCATCAGTTGTGATGAGGATCAGAAACACGTGCTGCTGCTCCCATACTCTGTCTGTAGCCATCAGGGATTCTGACAATACAGCTTCACAGACAGTGATCATTGGTAATGTCAAACTGGAAGACTGACTGATGTTATGTTTTAGTGGATTTCATCATCTACACTCTTAGAATTAGTGGTGTCGTGTCTGTGACTATCATTAAATGAAAAGGTTGTTATTTTATCAAAACAATTCTCTATGTATAATTATTATTATGTGATTAAACTAATCATGTAAACTTTAATTAACTAGGAAGTTGGGGCACCACGAGAAAGTGTTTATAGGGTCTCTATTTCCCGAATTGACTTCAGATATTTCATATCTTATAGAGTACAATCTTGTATTAATGTTTTGTTATTACCTCATTGGTTCTCATTACTGAATGTCGCAAACCCTTGGAAATCTGCACAAACCCTAGCCTCCATAATGAATCAGCGATATACAAATTGGCTTAATTATTTATTTACTAACTAACTAAACAAATCACAGAAATACATAAACAAATAATCATTGGTTACTAACACAATGCATTGATAAGTCCCTAGTCGACTAAACCGGTATGAAAAGTGGTAGACAATGGACAGGGGTGGGGACAGATAAAGAGCGGGATAGACAAAATGGATTCACTACACACAATTGATAATTATATTAATTGAAATGCTAATCCTTTGCACATGAACAGCCACTCATTCAAAAATAATTGCAATGTATATATTTACACCTTTATATCGTGGTTGTCTTCTCTGTTGGAATCGCCGCTAAGTCTGTTGGAGAGTCAGTTCATCAGAGAGTCTCTGTTTAACTTCCCCAGAAGTCACGATGTCTTTCGTGGTTGTAGCTTTCTCAGCGGCTCTGGATAGTGTCTGTTGTAATGGATACGTCAGGCATACAGATGGTCGTTGCATAGAATAGATACTTCTGCGGTTGTCTGTATTCTTGTACTAGATTTATGTAATTTCCAGCTGCAGACTAGTAATTCTACGTATAGGATTTGCTCTTATTCTGTAGTGATCAATAGTCTCAGAGTTGAACCATTTCCAGTCATGTAGCCAAAGCTCCACGCTGTAAGATCTCCGTAAGCGATAGTTGTAGTTCTTAACCATTTCACATGTAGCGTAAGCTGCATGTTTTCTAGTCTAATGTACATTTCGTCAGGAGTGGGTTTTATACACTTCTGAGAAAAGGGGCGGTCCATGACGCTGGCGTAATGTCTATACTCACGTGGGCGTAGCCACTGATTTGGTATGAAACTTGATATGAAAACCCATATTTTTTCATTTAGAAGGTTAACATCACATTACATCTTTTCACAAATAGCTTCATGTTTAATCACATACGTTTCACAATATTTAGATGTAACCCCATAATTAAGAAGTGTACACAACCAAATACACAGTATTGAGTATTTCCTGTCATTCATGAGATCACCAAATGAAACACACTCGTCATGACTGTCCCTTAAGTGTCCACAGACCACTCCCACATTCTCAAAAATAGAAATATTGTTTAATTATTCAAACTTTTGACGTCCAAGGGTCTCTCTGTGTTCCAAAGGTTACATTCCAATCTTGAAGGCAGCGTATTTTACGACAGTCATAAAACAGCCAACTTCCCGCTCTCCCCCTCTACGAGAGGGAGCACGCTGTAGAGCGGACCCGCTGTAACCTGATCCTTCAGATCATCACAGGAGAGTTATGACAGTTGTGACTCGAGAAACCTTGGAGATCCTTAAGGAACCCCTTCAGATAGATATGTCTAGGCCACCCGTGGGAGTAAGTGTCATTCCTGTTAGTCTGTTCTGTTGTATTGTCATCACATGTTAAGGTTGAACACTGACACTTTTGCAGCTTTAATGTGGCTTTCAGAGGTGTATGAGTTCCTTGAGCCTGTGCAAATCCCAAAATTGGAATAGTTACCACTTTATTACTATGTGCAAAATAAGAAATAAAAATAAGTGTTAAGTAAAAAAATAGATAAAAATAACAAATAATTAAAGAGCAGCAGTAAAATGACAGTAGTAAGGCTATATACAGGCTGTACCGGTACATTGTCAATGTGCAGGGGCACCGGTTAGTTGACTTAATTGAGATAATATGTACCTGTAGGTAGTGTTAAAGTGACTATGCATAGATAATAAACAGAGAGTAGCAGCACCATAAAAAGGGGGGGACAATATAAATAGTCTGGGTAGCCATTGGATTAGCTGTTCAGGAGTCTTATAGCTTGGGGGGTAGAAGCTGTTAAGAAGCCTTTTGGACCTAGACTTGGCACTCCGGTACTGCTTGCCGTGCAGTAGCAGAGAGAACAGTCTATTACTAGGTTGGCTGGAGTCTTTGACTCCTTTAGGGCCCAGCTCTGACACCACCTGGTATAGAGGTCCTGGACGGCAGGAAGCTTGGCCCCAGTGATGTACTGGGCCGTACGCACTACCCTCTGTAGTACCTTGCGGTCAGAGGCCGAGCAGTTGTCATACCAGGCAGTGATGCTACCAGTCAGGATGCTCTCGATGGTGCAGCTCTAGAACTTGTTGAGGATCTGAGGACCCATGCCAAATCTTTTCAGTCTCCTGAGGGGGAATAGGCTTTGCCGTGCCCTCTACACCACTGTCTTGGTGTGTTTGGACCATAATAGTTTGTTGGTGATGTGGACACCAAGGAACTTGAAGCTCTCAACCTGCTCCACTACAGCCCCGTCGATGAGAATGGGGGCGTGCTCGGTCATCCTTTTCCTATAGTCTTCAATTATCTCCCTTCTTGATCACATTGAGGGAGAGGTTGTTGTCCTGTCACCACACTGCCAGGTCTCTGACCTCCTTCCAATGGCTGTCTCATCGTTGTCGGTGATCAGGCCTACCAGTATTGTGTTGTCGGCAAACTTATTGATGGTGTTGGAGTCATGCCTGGTCATGCAGTCATGAGTCAGTACAGGAGGGTTGCAACACAGACCCCCTGACAAGTACACACATTGACTTGTGAGTCATCTTCAACCATACGTGTATACTGTAGCTTGAACTGTACAGTATGTTCAGTTCAGGGGTTCCTTGTTACCTACCCTTACCACCTGGGGGCAGCCCATCAGGAAGTCCAGGATCCAGTTGCAGGGAGGTGTTTAGTCCCAAGGTCTTTAGCTTAGTGATTAGCTTAGAGGGAACTATGGTGTTGAACGCTGAGCTGTAGTCAGTGAATAGCATTCTCACACAGGTGTTCCTTTTGTCCGGGTGGGAAAGGGCAGGGTGGAGTGCAATAGAGATTGCATCATCTGTGGATCTGTTGGGACGGTATGCAAATTGGAGTGGGTCTAGGGTTTCTGGGATAAAGGTGTTGATGGGAGCCATGACCAGCCTTTCAAAGCACTTCATGGCTACAGACGTGAGTGCTACGAGTCGGTAGTCATTTAGGCAGGCTACCTTAGTGTTCTTGGGCACAGGGACTATGGTGGTTTGCTTGAAACATGTTGGTATTATAGACTCAGTCAGGACAGGTTGAAAATGTCAGTGAAGACACTTGCCAGTTGGTCAGTGCATGCTCGGAGTACACGTCCTGGTAATCTGTCTGGCCTTGTAAATGTTGACCTGTTTAAAGGTCTTTCTCACATCTGCTACGGAGAGTGTGATCACACAGTCGTCCGGAACAGCTGATGCTCTCATGCATGCTTCGGTGTTGCTTGCCTCGAAGTGAGCATAGATGTATGAATATTACATTAGAATATGTAATATGCACACACATTCAAGGGCAATTGAAATTTGCAGTGTATAGACTTAACATGATGAACAGGAAGGACATTTACTCTAATGGGTGGAAGCCACACCTCCACTCTTCTGATAGGCTGCCTCTTCTACAATATATTATTAAAAAGGTTCAACGTTCAACCCCTCCCATCACAAAAAGGTTCCGGTTTGAACCTTTACACAGGGGTTCCTCGAAGACTCATTTCAGAGGGGTTCCTTAAGGAACCTTTTGGAATTAGATAGGTTCCCCCTGTGTGACAATTCATTTCTTCCAGGCTCCTTTACTTCTAAGAGTGTGGGTCCATACACTAGTGTACACTGTGCTATGACTAAGGGAAATGCCAGAAATATGGCCACCAAGTCAACCAGCTCCACCAGTCATGTCTCGCTCTCTCTGGTTGCTATGACAACCCGGGTGTCACATGTGAGATTCCATGTGTTGCCATGGAAATGTGCTCTGCATCACTGTGTGCTGTACAGCCAACCCAATGTCAGGTTGCAACACAGACCCCCGACATGTACACACATTGACTTGTGAGTCATCTTCAACCATACGTGTATACTGTAGCTTGAACTGTACAGTATGTTCTGCTTCCTGAGGAGAGGGCAGAGAGAGAAAGAGGAAACAGATAAGACATTGGAAATCCCTGACTTAATTAGCTATGTTAAAAAATAAGAGGATACAAGTGCCCTAGCCCCTCTCAATTTCACATAGGCGTAAGCAAGAACATTCGACCGGAAACCTTCGAAAATCTGTTACGTTCTTGTATTATACATACGCTATGGATTAGGTTTGTATGTAGCAACGATATGTTTCCTCTCCAATCAAAGACTAGTGTAAATGGAAAAGTTTTGAGAATCTTGTGATTCTCCCTTTGAAAGAGAATGACTTGGCACAAGTTACCTTTGTGTCTGGACTCTGGAGGAAGAATGAGCGTTACGCTTGTCCCTCAGTTGATTGAGCCCTAGTTTGTTGGCCTGGATTCTTTCGCAGTCCGTTTTCCCCCATGTACTGATAATGCTTGATCTGGGATCTGAGGATTTGACGCTCAGATTAAGGGAAATATCAGTAAATCTGGCAAACCACAGTGAAATATCCTGTTTCTCCTGTGATCTCAATCTGCCAGGCGCAGTGTGATACTGGGTCAAATGTCACGTTCCCACTGTGACTGGGCTCTGTATAGACATCCACTGAGGAGAGATACATCAGTCAGGTCAGAGAGGAAGAGCTGTATGCATCATCCTGGCCTGGTTAGGAGAATGTGAAGCACATTCCGAATGGCAGAGTAGAGCTGGTGTGTTGTACACTATGTCTGAATGTCTATAAATGCATCAAAGTGAATATGATTTTGCATTTAGTGTAGGCAACATATCATTCATTCCACGCATCACTGGGGACAACAAGGTGCCATTATGAAAAAGGGGTACATGGACTTCAATGTGGAAGGGATTCAATACTTGTGAAAGAGCCACAACAAAAATGTTTCCTTCTTGTTGTAAGCAGTGCACGGACCAAAATCTTCCTGTGTTGGAGCAGTGATATGGTACAACTGAAAGTGTCTAGTTTACAGATTGTTCTGCCCTTGGTTACTCAGACAGAATACATCAATAGTACAACTCCTCTCTGAGTTATTTAAGGACACAAGTGCATCAAGTGTGAATGGAAGTAGCCCATTGGACATCTCTCTTCACCTTTAAAAGCGTTCCAAAAAACACTACGCCATGCTGGTTTCCAAAACTCAAACAGCTGTCCAATGGAGAAACCATTCCCCTCTCACATAAATCTTAAATTCACTTACAGTAGACTTACTGTAGTAGAAAAGATAACACTGTTTAGGACTCTAAAACATGGACATGGCATTAGAGGCTGTAGTCTTCTGGCCTGTCTCATGCAGTCCCTACTCACCAAGGCCTCACCAGTCACCAGTGTGGCCAACACTGCAACTGCTACCTAGAGGCAAACATATCGAAAATCCTGCCACGGATATGATCTTTGTAGCAAAACCCATGTAGAGATTTGATTCCACCTGGTTCTTATTTGTCAGAGGTAGTATACACCTGACCTTTGATTGTGGACAGGAATCAACCTGTTGGATGAGTGTTCTCTAGAATCTCTAATGAGGACACAGATCTATTAGATTCTAGATACTGAAGTGCCATGATGGAGTGAAATACTGTAGTCAGAGAATTGTGTAAACGCATCGTACAGTGTGTACGGGCAGTTTCTCAGGTCTCTATATTCTCAGTAAGATCTGTTAAGTTGACTTCGTCTCCAGTGAATAAATCAATGATTGCTTTGTTATATGGCATTTATTTTTCTCAGTGCAGAGGCTGGAGAGGAGTGAGTGAGTGGTATCCCGGATTCCACCGTCCATTACCATGGCAGTGATGATGACAATCAGAGTCTGGGCTTCCTGACTGCAGCCTTACTTATGCTAATGAAGTTCTGTCGGTCTGACTTTGTGATCTGCACTCGGCCGGTAGGCAGTGGGGTGATCAGAACAGTCCAATGATCTCAGCCAGGGAAGGGGCTTCTGCTGCACTCTGCTGCACTCAGAAGGAGGGGCCCAGCTTCAAATGGAACATTCCAGATTCTAAAGGCCAAGAGTTACTCAAACCTGTGCTTTCACAGGAACAGTTATACTGCGCAGCTGAATGTACCAGTTCCAGGAACACTGTGGTGACTCAGAGGCGACATCGTGTCAAATCAAATAGCACTCAAAGCATTTACAATGTGGGTTACTCACTCAGAACGTGTCTCACCATGGGCTCCCGAGTGGCGCAGCGGTCAAAAGGCATCACTACAGTCCCTGGTTCGTATCCAGGCTGTATTGCATCCGGCCGTGATTGGGAGTCCCATAGGGCAGCGCACAATTGGCCCAGCGTCGTCCGGTTTTGGGCAGGGTAGGCTGTCATTGTAAATAAGAATTTGTTCTTAACTGACTTGCCTAGTTAAATAAATGTTAAATAAAATAAAAATGTATAAATTGCGCCATGTGAAGTATGTAAGGGGCATTAGTGTGTGTGGACAATATGTTGTGAACATTTCATTGTGTGTCAGTATTGTTGTGCATAAGGAGTGATGTCACGCTGCTCTGAATCAAGCGCTGGAGGGATGAGTTATGTTCCCAGAGCTGTGGTGAACACGAGGCTCCTTGCTGAGAGACACACACAAAGCAGCAACAAACAACAGGAGTTGCTCTACACTGAACAACAGACTGCATAATACTACTGTTCTGAATTATGACTTTACAACACTACCCTTATGCACTTTGTATTCTATGCAGAAGATGTTTATTTGTAATCTGGTAATGCCCCTGAGGGAGTGAATAAAGTTGAATTTTTATTAATAACATGTTTTTCAAATATTTATTCATGTCTTTTGTGCCAACACCCTGTTTCTGGGGTGTGTTTCGTCTCCAGGCTACAGAGGTGGAGAGGCAGCTGTCCACTCAGGTCCACTCGTTACGGGACGACTTCAGAGAGAAGAGCATCTCCACCAACCAGCACATGACACGACTAGAGAGCCTACAGGCTGAGGTGAGACTAGAGAGCCTACGGGCTGAGGTGAGACTAGAGAGCCTACGGGCTGAGGTGAGACTAGAGAGCCTACGGGCTGAGGTGAGACTAGAGAGCCTACGGGCTGAGGTGAGACTAGAGAGCCTACGGGCTGAGGTGAGACTAGAGAGCCTACGGGCTGAGGTGAGACTAGAGAGCCTACGGGCTGAGGTGAGACTAGAGAGCCTACCGGCTGAGGTGAGACTAGAGAGCCTACGGGCTGAGGTGAGACTAGAGATCCTACCGGCTGAGGTGAGACTAGAGAGCCTACCGGCTGAGGTGAGACTAGAGAGCCTACCGGCTGAGGTGAGACTAGAGAGCCTACCGGCTGAGGTGAGACTAGAGAGCCTAATGGCTGAGGTGAGACTAGAGAGCATACCGGCTGAGGTGAGACTAGAGAGCCTACCGGCTGAGGTGAGACTAGAGATCCGCCGGCTGAGGTGACAGCCTGCCGGCTGAGGCGAGCCTAATGGCTGAGGTGAGACTAGAGAGCCTAATGGCTGAGGTGAGTCTAGAGAGCCTACCGGCTGAGGCGAGACTAGAGAGCCTACCGGCTGAGGTGAGACTAGAGAGCCTAATGGCTGAGGTGAGTCTAGAGAGCCCACCGGCTGAGGTGAGACTAGAGAGCCTACAGGGCCTACCGGCTGAGGCGAGACTAGAGAGCCTACCGGCTGAGGCGAGACTAGAGAGCCTGCCGGCTGAGGCGAGACTAGAGAGCCCGCCGGCTGAGGCGAGACTAGGGAGCCCGCCGGCTGAGGCGAGACTAGAGAGCCCGCCGGCTGAGGCGAGACTAGGGAGCCCGCCGGGTGAGGCGAGACTAGGGAGCCCGCCGGCTGAGGCGAGACTAGGGAGCCCGCCGGGTGAGGCGAGACTAGGGAGCCCGCCGGGTGAGGCGAGACTAGGGAGCCCGCCGGCCGAGGCGAGACTAGGGAGCCCGCCGGCTGAGGCGAGACTAGGGAGCCCGCCGGCCGAGGCGAGACTAGGGAGCCTACCGGCTGAGGCGAGACTAGGGATACCTTCCTTAAAATGTATTTCAACTTGACAGATATTACCTATGAAATATATCCCCAGTCATTATCAAAAGTGTTGTTTATTTAAAATGTTCTTTTAAAATGCTGTGGGGGTTTGAAAAAGTAATATCCTGAGATATTAGAATATGCACACCTCAAGTTGTGCTTGCTATCAAACTAATTCAAACAGTTGAGTTAAGTGAACAAATATACAAATCTGTTTTTCCTCCTTTTCTATCAATCATTCCCTGTTCCACTCCTCTAATACCTTGATTGAATCCTTCCACTTGACTGGAGCAGCAAGGGCTGGAAGTGAGTGGTTATATTGGTTTGTCTGCATGCTGCATGTCACATGTGTGTACATGTCCCACTGTACTGCTATGGAGCGTGAGATACTGTAGCCTACCAGGGGAATACACAGTAATATCAGTCATGTGTAACATCAGCCATTTAGCTTAGGGTCATAGGATGATACCATGACATACAGTATAAAATATCTCTCTGAAGCCTCCTCTTTTAAAGTGGGTCTTATTGAAGAGGAATAACCCACTGCGGAGGCCGCGCTGTAATTGGGTGAAAACAATACCGTTCTATATTTAGCTCAGATATACTGCAATGTCTGGGTGTTCGCAGGATTGCAACGGGTGTTCTTAATGTGACAAGGATGAATATGTCACAGTCCTGCTAGACAAAGAAAATCACAGCAATGTCAACCAAAATGTCTGAAGGACACACGGAGAACATAAAGCTACAAAGATGTCCACATGATGGCAAAGTCAGTGAGCTGATCTGTACACGCAATGTCAGCCTCCTGCGCTGTGAAGGAGATCAACAGACGTAGGTCAAAGCATGGCTGGGGGATAACGAGAAAGAACAAGAGCTGATGTTTGTTTAATAGAGTAAGCTGCTCGGGCGGCTACCGAACATATTACACACAAACTCGCCTTGTATCTCTAGACATGTGCGGTGTTCGTGCAATGTTAGCCTTCAGTCCACTGTACAGTATAGACTGATGAAGGAATAGACTGTTATCAGGTTTATTTGGAATATCAACTTATCACAGAGACATTCCTGTATGTGAGGGAGGCAGAAACCACCTACTCCTAATCGCCTATGCTAGGCAACAAACATTCTTTGGACCAGGGGGAGTACTTTAATCTTCTGGAACATTTGAACTCTCCTCAGAATCAGCAAAGAAACAGGTTAACACTAGAGGGCTAACACTGAGTGCAGATAGCTACCAAAACAGTGTATCCTATCTGTCCTTGGTTCCATAGCACAATGTGTAACTTGGCTATTGGGGTTATGTATTTTGTCAGATTAAGATGCTGTCGGAGCGTAAGAGAGAGCTGGAGGATCAGGTTAACGCCGTACTAGAGGAAAATGAGTTACTGCAGAACACTGTTGACGACCTGAGGGAAGGGACGCTAGTGCTGGAGAAACAGTACCACGAGAAGGTCTCACAGGTACGATCTCTGACATTCTTTAGGGGTTTTGATAGAACTGTTGTACTGTGTCATAATATTCCTGTGTAATGTGTCAGTGTGTATGTTGGTGTATAGATATCTGTACAGTACGAGTACTTCTGAGTGTGTTGTATTGATCTGTATGGTATCAGGGCTCTGTGTTGACCACTGTGTTGACCACTGTGTTGACCAGTTTGTTGACTGCTGTACATGTCCAGTTACGGCAGAGCCAGCTGGAGCTCCAGGAGGTACGGGTGTCCCACAGACATCTGAGTGCCCGCTTTGAGGAGTTCACAGAGGAGAGAAGTCTCCAAGGCCTCAGCCCAAACCCTGCCAGCCTACTCTGTGAGATAGAACAGAGCATGGAGCAAGAGGAACAGGAACAGGAGAGGGAGCAGGTACATGTATGCACATAACACTGTTGATGAGAGGGAGTGGCATACAGAAAATCCTTGTTGTTCTATATGTGATTTACAGGGTATCATGCAGTGTTGGTATAGTGGTTGGGCCAGTAACCAGCAGGTAGCCTAGTGGTTAGAGCATTGGGCCAGTAACCAGCAGGTAGCCTAGCGGTTAGAGCATTGGGCCAGTAACCAGCAGGTAGCCTAGTGGTTAGAGCATTGGGCCAGTAACCAGCAGGTAGCCTAGTGGTTAGAGCATTGGGCCAGTAACCAGCAGGTAGCCTAGCGGTTAGAGCATTGGGCCAGTAACCAGCAGGTAGCCTAGTGGTTAGAGCATTGGGCCAGTAACCAGCAGGTAGCCTAGTGGTTAGAGCATTGGGCCAGTAACCAGCAGGTAGCCTAGCGGTTAGAGCATTGGGCCAGTAACCAGCAGGTAGCCTAGTGGTTAGAGCATTGGGCCAGTAACCAGCAGGTAGCCTAGCGGTTAGAGCATTGGGCCAGTAACCAGCAGGTAGCCTAGCGGTTAGAGCATTGGGCCAGTAACCAGCAGGTAGCCTAGCGGTTAGAGCATTGGGCCAGTAACCAGCAGGTAGCCTAGTGTTTAGAGCATTGGGCCAGTAACCAGCAGGTAGCCTAGTGGTTAGAGCATTGGGCCAGTAACCAGCAGGTAGCCTAGTGGTTAGAGCATTGGGCCAGTAACCAGCAGGTAGCCTAGCGGTTAGAGCATTGGGCCAGTAACCAGCAGGTAGCCTAGTGGTTAGAGCATTGGGCCAGTAACCAGCAGGTAGCCTAGCGGTTAGAGCATTGGGCCAGTAACCAGCAGGTAGCCTAGCGGTTAGAGCATTGGGCCAGTAACCAGCAGGTAGCCTAGTGGTTAGAGCATTGGGCCGGTAACCAGCAGGTAGCCTAGCGGTTAGAGCATTGGGCCGGTAACCGAAAGGTTGCTCGTTTGAAACCCTAAGCAGACAATGTCAAAAAATGTAACCATAATTGCTTCAGGGATGCTGGACAATGGTGACCCTGGCCAATTGACACGTGTGTTAATACATACTTATAATTAGGGGAAATGTAAGCACCCACCAACTAATTCTTATTATTATCAGTGGTCTTTGCTAAGCAGCTTTCCCTCTCTGTCTCCAGCTGCGTCTCCAGCTGTGGGAAGCCTACTGCCAGGTGCGCTCTCTCGTCTCCCACCTGCGAGGCAACGACATCACAGACTCGGCCCTGTCCACAGACTCCTCCATGGACGAGTCCTCTGAGACATCCTCAGCCAAGGACGTTCCCATGGGGAGCCTACATGCCAGTCTACTGGAGCTACGCAGACTCACACAGAACCTGCTAGACGGCAATGAGTCCACGGTACGGACCTTTCACACACATATATGAAAAATACTGACCAGATATACTATACACTGAGTGTACACCTTCCTAATATTGAGTTGCACGGCACCCCCTTTTGCCCCCAGAACAGCCTCAATTAATCGGGCATGGACTACAACATGACTCCAATGCTTCCCACAGTTGTGTCAAGTTGGCTGGATGTCCTTTGGGTGGTGGACCTCTCTTTATACACACAGGAAACTGTTGAGCGTGAAAACCCAGCAGCGTTGCAGTTCTTGAGACACTCAAACCGTTGCGCTTGGCACCTACTACCATACCCCGTTCAAATGCACCCTCTAAATGGCACACAAAACACAATCCATGTCTCTATTGTCTCAAGTCTTAAAAATGGTTATTTAAACTGTCTCCTCGCCTTCATCTACACTGATTGAAGTGGATTTAACAAGTGACATCAATAAGGGATTATAGCTTTCACCTGGATTCACATTGTCAGTCTGTCATTGAAAGAGCAGGATTTCCTAATGTTTTGTACACTCCGTGTATAGTTCCTCCGTGCATCTAATAAAGAGTGAACTATTCGGTACACACTCAAAACAAGCCAAAATTACAATTGAGTGGAAATCACAATATAATGAACCTGTGTGTGTTGTTGTGGTTGTATGTGAGCAGGGTTCTCGGCGGAGTGACGAGGAGGCTCTAGAGGACCAAGTTCGAAAGCTTGGGGAAGAGCTGAGAGGAGTGCGAGAGCTATACGAAACAGAGCAGGATAGAACACGGAACAGCCAAGAAGAGGTTCTACAACTCCATAATCAGGTACTACTGCACACAGAGCTTCATCATCGCTGTTGTTCTCCAGCAAGATCACTTCAGCACAGCGTTATTATTCAAGCGAGACACATTCGATGGGATTTCTTATTTATGAGGCTGACAATGTGTTTGATAAGTGTTGCTTGTGTCATTCCTCCCCTGTCCTGCAGATGGCAACGTTTTCTGTGGATATGTGCTCTGTACAGGAGGAGAGTGAGCGCATGAGGGCCATGTCTGAAGCACGAGACCCCAGCGAACAGCTCCAAAGTGCTATACAAGACCGAGACGACGCTATTTCCAAGTAAGACCACACAACATAACTCATCATCTGGGCACAACCAAATTGTATGTGCTTCCTGTGTAAAATCACTACCAAGGTAATAGACTACCATATAACAACAATTAGTCTTTTTACATTCATCTCCAAATAAGCAAGCCAGTCATAAACTCTGATTCAGCGGAATAAGAGCAAAGAGAGATGCTGTCTGTCTCTAAGCTGTATGTGTGTCTGTCTGCCTTACAGGAAGAAAGTGGTGGAGACGGAGCTGGCCAAGTGTAAGATAGATATCATGTCTCTGAACAGCCAGCTCCTGGACGCCATCCAGCAGAAGCTGAACCTATCACAGCAGCTGGAGGCCTGGCAGGTGGGTCAGAGGTCAGGGAGCATGAGGGGGCACTCTAGGCCACTCATAGTGTGAGCTATTATTTGAGTTGATTTAAAAACACAATTCAGCCACGTGTATACACTGTATTTAAAATAATTGAGGGTAACACAATAATGTTTAACAACTTATTTGTTACTGAATGGACTGCCAAATTGAATGGGCTGTCAAACAGATATATATACAGTGGGGCAAAAAAGTATTTAGTCAGCCACCAATTGTGCAAGTTCTCCCACTTAAAAAGGAGAGGCCTGTAATTTTCATCATAGGTACACTTCAACTATGACAGACAAAATTAGAAAAAAAATCCAGAAAATCACATTGTAGGATTTTTTATGAATTTATTTGCAAATTATGGTGGAAAATAAGTATTTGGTCACCACCTTCTTTAAGAGGCTCCTCTGTCCTCCACTCGTTATCTGTATTAATCGCACCTGTTTGAACTTGTTATCAGTGTAAAAGACACCTGTCCACAACTTCAAACAGTCACACTCCAAACTCCACTATGGCCAAGACCAAAGAGCTGTCAAAGGACACCAGAAACAAAATTGTAGACCTGCACCAGGCTGGGAAGACTGAATCTGCAATAGGTAAGCAGCTTGGTTTGAAGAAATCAACTGTGGGAGCAATTATTAGGAAATGGAAGACATACAAGACCACTGATAATCTTCCTCGATCTGGGGCTCCACGCAAGATCTCACCCCGTGGGGTTAAAATGATCACAAGAACGGTGAGCAAAAATCCCAGAACCACACGGGGGGAACTAGTGGATGACCTGCAGAGAGCTGGGACCAAAGTAACAAAGCCTACCCTCGGAAACAAACTACGCCGCCAGGGACTCAAATCCTGCAGTGCCAGACGTATCCCCCTGCTTAAGCCAGTACATGTCCAGGCCCGTCTGAAGTTTGCTAGAGAGCATTTGGATGATCCAGAAGAAGATTGGGAGAATGTCATATGGTCAGATGAAACCAAAATATAACTTTTTGGTAAAAACTCAACTCGTTGTGTTTGGAGGACAAAGAATGCTGAGTTGTATCCAAAGAACACCATACCTACTGTGAAGCATGGAGGTGGAAACATCATGCTTTGGGGCTGTTTTTCTGCAAAGGGACCAGGACGACTGATCCGTGTAAAGGAGATTGTGAAATTTTGAGTGAAAACCTCCTTCCATCAGCAAGAGCATTGAAGATGAAACGTGGCTGGGTCTTTCAGCATGACAATGACCCCAAACACACCGCCCGGGCAACGAAGGAGTGGCTTCGTAAGAAGCATTTCAAGGTCCTGGAGTGGCCTAGCCAGTCTCCAGATCTCAATTCCATAGAACATCTTGGGAGGGAGTTGAAAGTCTGTGTTGCCCAGCAACAGCCCCAAAACATCATTGCTCTAGAGGAGATCTGCATGGAGGAATGCCAAAATACCAGCAACAGTGTGTGAAAACCTTGTGAAGACTTACAGAAAACGTTTGACCTCTGTCATTGCCAACAAAGGGTATATAACAAAGTATTGAGATAAACTTTTGTAATTGACCAAATACTTATTTTCCAACATAATTTGCAAATAAATTCATAAAAAATCCTACAATGTGATTTTCTGGATTTTTTTCCCTAATTTTGTCTGTCATAGTTGAAGTGTACCTGTGATGAAAATTACAGGCCTCTCATCTTTTTAAGTGGGAGAACTTGCACAATTGGTGACTGACTAAATACTTTTTTGCCCCACTGTATATATATATATATATAACAGATATGAATATGTATATATGTATATATATAACAGATATGAATATGTATCTGAATGACAACTTGTATAAATGATTACATTCACACAGTAATTATCATTCTTAATCTGTACTGTATTTTATTCATTAAATAAGAGTATACTAGCGGACTGAAAATGTGTGTATGGTGATCTTTTCCACACCACATCTTGTCCTCTCCTCTAACTTACCACTGTCCTGTGTGTGTGATAACATGTACAATACTGTACGTACTCTGAGTCGCCAATTTACACGAGTGTCTAAGGAACTAATACACTCCTCAATGAAACCTCAATGAGTTTCAACCATGGGTTTTCATTGAACATACTGCAAACAATTAAGCAAGTAGGACGAGTAGCTAGCTAACTAAATTGAGGACTCAGTGTATGACTTTCCCGTCCCATCCTCACCCGTAACTAGCAGCTCTTTCCTCTCTCTTTCCCTGGCTGCAGTTTGCATCCTCAGGGCTCTTTACTGTGTGGCTCTTGTGGTTTCTGATCTAGTGGCCTTTCTCAGCTTCCGTACCACCCTTTCTCCCCTGTGGTACCCCCCTCCTGCCTTAGAGGTGAGCCTAGGTGTGCCATCTCGGCCTGATCCTGTCCTGTGCCACTCTTCCATGCCACGCTGAGCCATTCCATGCCATGGCCTGCTGAATCAACAGAAATGCGCTCACCCATTCTAACCCATTTGATCACCCAAAACCAGCCACTTCCATGCCAATCTGTCACGCCTTCCTTCTCTTCTCTAAAAACCCTTGTCCTCTTTAACATCCCCTCACATTCCCTTTATCTCTCTGTCGCTCTACTGTGCTCACACCCTCTCTCTCTCTGTCACTCATTCATTCTGTCTTTCTCTCTCTTAGGATGATATGCACAGTATGATTGATCAGCAGCTCATGGAAAAGCACCAGGAGGAGTGGAGGGTGACCCCCTACTCCCTCGCTGGGTCCTCCGGGGGGCCCCTCCGGCCAGTCCTCCAGACGAGCCCATCGCCTCTCCGATGGAGACAAGCGGCTCTTTTCCTTCTTCAAAAAGAACTGAGCTGGACTGGCCCGAGTAAGCAAGAGAGAGAGAAAAAGAATAATTCAAATAGAGTGCAGAGGTAGAGGCAAATAAAGGCAAAGACTGAGGTGCAGTGATACACACTATCAAATGGGGGGGGGGCTAAAGATGTTCAAGGGTCATTTTGCACTTTATCTGTCCCATCATGTCCTACCTTAAAGATGTTGAAACAGAGAGGTAAGGCACTTAAAGAAGGAGTGAGCAACACTGTTAGGGCTCACTCACACCAGTGCTTTCTGGCCGAGAGTACTTGGCACCTCTGAACGTAATTTGAGAACCGAGTGATTTTACATGTGGAAAATGTCGGCAGTCAGACGTCTATAGCGGGTGGTCCCTAAAACACAGTGCACTGAACGATCGACAGATGAACGCTAGATCCACATTAGATCCACATTCAGTGTGACGTGAGCGAGCGTTTACACATCCAAAGGCCTTGGCTCCCATCCCATAAACACCCATTGGTCTTACATATATTTCAAAGAGGACGGTTCTCTAGCAGTGCCGCCCAGTGTCTCTTCCCCACTTCCAAAACCCCAGACTGGGAGTGTACGTATATGGTAGGGCTGGCTCCTGTGCCCTGCCACATGCCAAGGTGTCTGGGGAGGGTGTTCAATACGGGACTCACCAAGGCGTTGGGGTGGAGGGATTAGGACAGTGGGACAGGGATCTGGGTAAGGAAACATTAATTGAGGGACAAGAACCAGCCTCTGGTTGGGAAGCAGCATTGTTACAGCTAACTCCGACATGTTCTCAGCTTTATTCATATATTCAGGGATTTACAAAGAGGCCTTATTCCCAATCAATCCAATGGATGGATTTCTATCGGTTGGTATGCACTTCACAATTATGGTCGTGCCATAGCATTGGTTAATAGAGTTAACACAACACACCAAATGTCCATCCTTGAATATCACTGAAGTATAAATGTATAGATCAAGCCACAGTAAATCCATAAACATAGCACTTTATGCATATCAATCATAAGTTTACCTCAGATACTCAATACTAACTGAGCAACAACCAGTGCATGACCAAGGGAGAGTTACATTTACCAAGCACTGAATGTATGAAAACCAGCCTATCTAAAGTGATTATAGGACTGTTTCAGGTCCATGGACATTTCTCAACAGGCCTCTTGTCAGTCTCTGACGTCTGAATAAATCTCTGGGCTGCTGGCGTTAGCTGCAGCCTCTATCCAGGTGGACTTTTTCTACAGTTAGAAAGTCACGTTTTGCGTACATTTGACGTACAACAAGTATTTTCAAACATTGTCTGTACAATGGCCATCATCATGCATATTCCTCCTAGCTGACCAAATCCTCCGAACTGTTTACATTAGCTTGAGAAAGGAGAAGTCTAAACGGTCTCTCAATACGTCTGCAGTGCCTAACTTTGGCAAGTCAAAGGCATCCATATTGTGCTACAGTTAATTGTCAAATTACCATTAATTGGAACACAAATGTAGATGATATTGATTTAGTAACCTACTCAGTCAGGTACCACCAATCCAGTTTCACAGGAAAACCTATTGACAGGACCTACAGAGTGCTTTAGCTATACTATCACAGTAATATAGAAGGTCTACTGCCATTCCCATTGGTTCAAAGTTTATGATAGTGGACTTCATTTTCAAGCTTCCATAATGGCCAGACAAACAGTCACCTCCAAAATGATTGGCACCCTTGATAAAGATGAGCAAAAAATACAGTATAAAATCAATAATACAAAAATTGTATGCTCAATAAATGTGAAAAAATATATTATGTTGTAGTAATACAATTGCTTAGAAAAAATTTTTTTGTTCAACAAGTAATTAACAACAAATCGCAAAAAGATAGGTGTCGAAATTATTGGCACTATTTTCAATACGTTGTGCACCCTCTTGTGAGGATAACAGCACATCCTTTTTCTATAATATTTTATGAGACCTCCATACAGGATCATTCCAGGACCTTGAAAGATTCATCCACATTTTACAGTAGGTACAAGGTTCTTTTCTGCATATGCATCCTTCATTCGAGACCAAACCCACCACTGGGGCGTGGCCAAAGAGCTCAGTTTTAATCTCATTCGATCCATAGCACCCGTTTCCTATTCAAGGGCCAATGCCATTTAACAAACTCCAGGCATTTACATTTGTTGGTTGCTCTCAATAAAGGAAGTGGCGTTTAATTGTATATTTGGAGACTTGGTGACCCCAAGACGCAACCAAGTTCGGTCATTCTCCAACTGTGGCCCTTGGACTTTTTTTTTTGCCTCCCAAACCATCTTCCTCAATGTGCGTAGTACAAAATACACTTGGGTCTTACCAGACAAGTTTACCACTGTTCCAGTGGTTTTAAACGTATTCATTGTGTCCATAATATTGGTATATTGGACTTTTCAGTCGTTTTTTTTGTACCATTGCCTGATTTATGAAAGTCAACAGCCATTTGCCTTTCCTTGTGGTGATGGATGACAAAGGGATTTTACATGTTTGTTACCTCATTTTTCTACCCCAGTGAAACAGGAAGCCATGGAAGGCCACAATACAGTTCCTTTAACTGAGATGAACTTAAACAAGTAGAATGATAATGCAATCTTTAGGGGTGCCAATCATTTTGACACATACTTTTTTTTTTTTTACTTGAGCAATATTGTATTAGTATGTTCCTTTTTTGCATACAATGTAGCTTGGTATTTGTATTATTTATACGTGTTTTCTGCTCATCTTTATCAAGGGTGCCAATCATTTTGGAGGTGACTGTATCTGTGACTCCATATTTGTAGAGTGTGTGTCGATAAATGTGATGCGTCTGAACTGTCACGGCGTGTTTAAGAATGAGACTGGCACAGTCCTCTGACCTCTGTCTATGTATGGAAAGTCATATCTAGAGCCCCTGCGCAAACCTATGCAGATGTCTTCTCGCCATCTCAGTTGGTAAGGTTGTTGGTTAGGATCAACCCAAAGAATTATTATTTTTAAAGAGTTGAGAGTAGGTTTGGATGAAATCAATATATTTATAAATGCATACCTTTTTCAATGGAAATCTCGTATTTTTTGTTGTTTTAAAAAACTTTCATTTGTTCATGTATTTTTATTTTGTGTTTTGAGTGTTTACATGCAAATTGGGATCTCTGCGGAAAGGAGGAGTGATGTGGAGGAGGGTGAAGATTATAAGTTCTACATGTGACTGTTCAGTTCTGTCTTTGTAATAAGTCATTCTAACTTTCACGTAATTCACTGAATGTTGTTGAAGTTTGAGTTATACTCAAGTCTACCGATGTTTGATTCAGAGGTTTTCACCAGGGTTGGGTTCAATTCGAATTGAGAGCAGTCAATTCAGGAGGTAAACTACAATTACAATTTAAATAATCAAAAAAAGGGCAGTTATTTTCAATGACTTCTCAATAAACTGAAAAAAAGTTCAAGCTATTTATTTCAAAAGTTTTTACATTTAAGAATTTGCAATTCAAATCACTTCCTGAATTGACTACCTTCAATTTGAATTGAGCTCAGCCAGGCTGCAAAAACAAACTCATTATCTAGATAAAAGAGCGATGTCTGCCTTTCTGTCTGTTGTCTAAGCAAGTGTGGATCGGGCAGGGGTCCAGGTGGGTCGTTAGCTTAAATTTTTAGTGCATTGCAAAATTATAAATGAGATATGATATGATATGAGATATATATATGTATATATATACATATATACATATATACATTCATTTTTGGGAATGGAAAAACACTTTCAGTGTAAACTTTAACAACTAAAACCAAATAGAAAGTATGTAGAAAAGATAAGGGACCTATATATTTTTTAAATAATACTCTAGTCTTTGAGAACTTAGAATTAACTAAATAAAAGCCCCCATTGATTTGGTTATGTTTGAGCATATGAACACAGCATTAGCCAAGTGAAAATGTGTAGAATTGCAGAATATTTGCATTAAAAACTGCAAAACATTTCTCTCAGCTCCATGGCAAAATGTATAGAATTGCAGAAAGATTGGCTTTAAAACAGCAATATTCGATTAGGCTCCATGAACAATTGCAGGAAATTAGTTTTAAAATGGCATTTTATTTCATCTCCATGGCAAGATGTATAGAATTGCAGGAAATTTGGTCTGTATGTTTTTGCACCGCTCAACCCTTATAGTGGGTCGCGACTCAAAAGACACCTCAATTAGTGGGTCATGAAGTAAAAAGGTTTGGGAATCCGTGTCTAAGCAGCTGTGGTGTTGTATTGATCTGAGAGGATGGTTAAGTGGGTCTAACACCAGGAGCCAGTCAGCTCTGATAGGCACTGACTAGCTGCATGATTATAGTGGATATTAAGCCAACCACACACAGTTAGACTGCAGCCTCAGAACTGAGTGATGACAAGTTATTCTGCATGCTAAATTAGGGTTGGTTGAACATGGATCAAACATGAACTTGTATTACGAATGGGGATCAAACAACACTTATGACCACAATGTAAGTTTTCTCATGTCCTTGTCTCTTCGGAGAGAAAACTGAATTCTGTAGTCATTTGTAATGTAACAGGCCAGAGGTCTTGAACTCAGCCTCATGGCCTATTGTCACCAGAGGGGTATACTACGAAGTAAGTTCCATGGCTTAGGCAGCTAATTTGGCAACCAAATATTCTGAAATAACTCACACGAAAAATAGAAAGATGAGCATAAAATGGGCACAGTCTAATTAACTTAACCAAAAACACATATCTAAGATTTGCTCTCTTAATGGAGCAGAAAATCAATAGTTATTTTTGGTTGTTTATCAAATTTAGTTGGTCAATTCATGAATCCTTCTTCGTCGAATAGACCTTCGGTGTTCCTGGGCATGGCCTCTGGTAGAAAAGTTTGGCCGTTCTGTTCATTCAGAGGGGATACGTTCAAGAGCTCTGGCCTGCTAGTTACTTACATCCATGTTATAGTTTTTTTCAGTTTAAAGTTATGTACTCTTCATGTATATGTTATGTCCAAAATTACTGTCGTTTGTATTGTTTTAATTTTCTATTTGAATACTCTTTTTAAAGTCTGTCTCCTGTCCTCAATCTTACTGTTAATCAGCCAGAATGCTGTGGGAAGAGTTGTTCTCCTGCGTTGTGTTTGTGTGTCTGTGTGTGCACATTGTGTAAAAAGCAGACATTCCATGGAGTGGAATGCTTGTCCTTATGGGTCATGTTCTTTGGAATTTCACTTCATCTCAGTGTTTGTCCTTTCTCATTCACCAATGACAAACATTGTTTGGGTTGCCAAACTATTTGGAACCTTTGAAAATAAGTCATTGACCATGGTCATTTGGGGGAGTAAATGTGGGAATCTGTGGGTCTGGGTATGGATTCTTTTTGTATCAGTACACCCATTTCTCCCCTGACCCACCACCATAGGGTAAGAAACATAGCTTTCTGTCAACCTCATTATTGGACAAGCTTCAATAATGACTCCGTTGCCATTTAGCCTTCATAAATGAATGTGGTACTGAAGTTAAACAGCTACCCCTTTCTCTCCTGACACATTAAAGCTTTTCTGTAATGGTAAGGGACTATATACCCTGTTCCAGTCAATTGAATATGGATAATGCACACTGTTGTAAGAGTAATATTTATAAGGTCATTAAATAAGATGACTAATGTCGTCTTGACACTAAAAGGCACAATCTCAGATCACAAGTGAACTTAGTAACAAAGACAGTTTGAAATGGTAAGTGATAATGACACACATGCATATGTAACCTGTGTCAAATCACTAAGTATTTATGCATACTCGTTAAAATATTGTACATATGACAAACTAGTTTTTCTATACCGAGGACACTTTCATAAAGAGGTACATCATGTTTGATGGGGCTGGAAATGTAAAAGAGTATGGTTTTATATTCATAGTAAATTACTATTTTTAGTATTGGGGTAAAAATATCCAAAACACTAACTCAGAATGGATTTTTATAGCAATTTTTCAGGGGAAATCATGCATCCAATTAATGTTTCTATATGTGGGGGCCACTGTGAAAAAATACATGGTGACAGAAAGTATCTTGGAATTGTTACTTACTTTGGCTTCTCTCCGTGTATTGAGAAAAACACCATTTACCATGCCACTCAAAAGTAAATGATCTACACTGAGTTCATATAGTTTCATTGTGGTCAACAACAAAATAAAACAGCTAAGACACATTCAAGTGGCACAATTCCTCCATAGTTTTATTCACAAAAAGCAAGAAGTTCAAAACAAATCAAGGCCAAACTTCAAATCATTGACAAAAGAGCAGTCATTATGTCAAATATTTATGTTTAAAACGTTTATTGATTAAATTCATGTAGGGAAATTGAATAGTACATCTCTTTTCTCCAGTGTACAGCCAACCACTGCTGATAAGTGTGTTTCAACCATAGCACACGAGGCATGTCAATACATGCACAGTTGTGAGTGTATGTCCTATATACTGAATATAAACACATTTTTTATATACACAATGAATAGAAATCATACAGTTAGATTTGATACCATTTCTCCACTGCCTGGCATGCGTCACCCAACGCTCAGGTTGTGACAGTCACATGCCCCGCCCAAATGGTCGTCTGGTTAGGGTCACAGATTTCCCAACTCCACATCATGACCACCTCAGCTATCCTCAAGCAGAGGAATAGGTATTCGGGGCCCGGATGTGTGTAGGAGAGGGCTGAGGCCAGGGATTCCATTTCTCCATCACTAATGGTCCCCCATAGCAGACCCTCAGAGAGGAACCTGTCACACACTCAAGCGGAACACTGGATAGTAACACTTCAGTTGAACGGGGTAACCAGATTGTGACAAGTCCTAGATAAAAACATGACACGACCAGGCATAAATATGTTAACAGTTCAGAATATTTTGCAAGCTGAAAATCCTGGACAATTTATGAATACTACATGCATGTCAGATAACATATACATACCCCTTCAAACAAAGTGTTTTGTGTTAAACACACTAACCAGTTTGCAACGGTACAGGGTTAGTGCACTGACTTCCATTTCCTGTCAACACAGTCCTGGCACAAACCAAATTCACCCTGTAATGACGATAAAGATGTCCAATATCATTACAATGCCCCACAAGTGACCAAAGCTAAGGGGGTTGAATCCATAGCTGTGAAGAGGTGCTGATATGAGGATGTTTGGTGCATGGGAATAGGGAGGCCTGTGGCTGAAGTGTGGTTAGAGAGAGCAGCGCTGGGCTCCCCCCCGCTGCCCGAGAGTTACCTAGGCCTTAACCCAAAACGACTACGCCCAGTGGGCCTCTATCACAACAGTCCAACATGGAGAGCCAAAGAACTCACTTTTCATTCACATCACATATTGGCAGTATCAGTGTTAAAAAAAAAAAAAAAAAAAAAGTGGAAGATTTTCTTTTAAAAGCGAACTTAGTGCACAATAAGACTGCAGTGAGTGGTAGATGGCAGAGCATTGTGTCCCTGGGCCATGGGAGTGGTTCACTGCTCTGACCAGCTCTGAAAACAGGTCGTTGGCTGATCGATCAACATTACTGTAGGACAAAGGGGAGGAGAAAAAGCTTGGCAAAAAAAAATTGTGAAAAAATAAACTAAGAAGATAGTCACCAATTCTGTCCATTGGATTGGTTGCTAAAGGGTGCCCATCAAACATCATCATCATTTTTCCCCATTAGGTCAAAAACAAATTAGTTCATGATCAGTTGGTGTGAACCATGGTAAATAAAGGTGTCTGAAAAGTCAAAATAAAAATGTACAAAAAGGTTGTGAACCCCTTCCCTCATACCCCATCCAGTTTTTCATTTTTACCCCTGTTCCAACTGACCCCACCCCAAAAAAAAGGTATCATCCGAAAAAGTGTGTCCTCCTCTTCAGGTGCAGTTTCACTTGACTCGTAATGTCCCGTGTGAAGTGGAATGACAAGGAGAAAATAGATACGAATGTAAGAACATTTGTATACGCATATAGAAATCAGAGCATTATGGCCGTCAGTTTTCAGCTTGCAGATCCTTCAAGAAAGGAGGATCTCTTAAATATTGCCCATCTGCTGAATTCCAAATAAAACTTGATCTGACTAATATAATCTGTACATTTTTAGTTAAGTCTTCATGATTTGTTTGTTCGTTCAAAGGGGACCGTTTTAATTTCTTTTTTTCCATTGTATATTTATTAAATCTATCTTAATTTAGATGCTTGGAGTCCCATCCCGTGTGCCGTCTCTGAGGCGGACGCTGGTGGTCTTTGTGATTGGGGTCCGAGTTCGCTAGCAGCACTTTTTCTTTCGTTTACTGTTCTTGGAGAGTTTGACCACGTCGTTCTGTTGCTGCTGCTGCTGCTTGGCCAGCACCTCCTTCTTGGCTCTTAGCACTAACTCTGTGATGCAGTTAAACATCTGTGGGGAAAAGACAAAAACACAGTGAACACAATCAACTAACACTTTTAGGGTGAGAGCTTGTTTTCTTTCCCTCCACTAAAATCAACAACCTCACCTTCAAGCCCATGTCCCATGAACAACTCCACTCCTTCAACTTTCCACTACTTATACCAGAGGACCCCTGACCCACCTCTTCAACATTGATGTTCTCTTTTGCACTTGTCTCAAAGAGGTTGATGCCCATCTGCTCTGCAAACTTCTGTGCATCAGTCGTCTCCACCACCTTTGAGTTTGGATCATCGTTCTTGTTTCCCACTGAGGAAGAATACGAATAGGAAGACCATTTGAGTTCTCAACTCCAAGTAGGGACTATAAAGTCTGTTTTATTACTTCCCAAATTCCAGTCAGCATTTTCCCAAATTCCTCAATTTTCCCCATTTTCTTTGCTCTGAAAATGATGCAGAAAGTAAGAGAACCACGTGGACCCCCACACATGCAGACAAATTAATACATTTTTCTAATTACTTAAAAAAAATTTTTTTTAATGTTCTACTAAGTTAATCATATCTTTGAATATTTTGTTTTAATGTCTGGACAGATTTCATAAGGCCTTACGCAATGGTCCCTGATGCAACAACACTGCACTGGGTAAAGGTCATTGAAACAGGTGGACTGGACTCACCTAATATTCGACACACATCATCACAGTTCTGGTTGATTTCATGTAGCCATCGTTTCACATTGACAAAGGACTCGGCACTCGTGACATCATATACCACTATGACCCCATGCGTTCCCCTGTAGTATCTGGAGAGAAAGAGAGAGAAGTCAGCATTTTGGCCCACATTTCATGTCCACTAGGGGGAGCCCAACTCAAAGAACTGCCAGAATAAAGGCAACACTTGAATAAATGACAGATAAAGTATATTGAAAGCAAGTTCTTCCACACAGCTGTTGTTCCTGAGCTAATTAAGCAATTAACATCATCATGTTTAGGGTAATGTATAAAAGATTGCCCAGTTGCCCATCATTTTGCCTAGAAGGGATCTCTGAGTTTGGGGGGGGAAGTCTCAAAGAAGCCTAGGGTGTTTGTTTCACAAGTTCAACCCAATTGAACACTTATGGGAGATTCTGGAGCGACACCTGAGACAGCATTTTCCACCACCACTTTATGATGGTATTTCCTTTATTTTGGCAGGTACCTGTATTACAAACACACATGAGATTTTCAATCAATCCCAACAAAGTGATGTTAACAAAGCCAAAAGTATGCTTGAAGGACTACCCATTCTCACATGAAGTAGAAATGCTTCCTTTTGATCCCATAGAGCAGGGTTCCCCCAGTAGATGGCCCGCAGGACATATTTAGTGATTTTTTTCTTGGACATAAGACTATAAATCACCAGTAAATGAATTCAATCATTTTATTACCGGAAATCTGTTCAAGTATTCCCACGCATAAATAGAGAGACATAGGTGATCATATCCCAATGTAATCAAGGTTTGAAATTATTCTGTCAAATACTATATCTGTTATTGCGGTCAATGTGCAGTATACAAATGATTTATATCTATATTCCAGCCCATGACCATCCGCTGAAGGAACGAATCGTCCCATGGTTGAATGGATTTGGGGATAGATGCAGACCTGTTCCAATAAATGGCACAATATAACAATAATCTACTTCCTTTGGTCGCCCTCTAAACAGCCAACATGAACTGAAAGCCTATTACATATACACAGACTCCACATGCTGCTTGGAGTTCAATAATCCCTACTAGTGTCCTGAAATCATGAGAGCAGGAAGGGGTGTGTCTGAGGCAGGGTAGGGCAGCGGTCGGCAGGAAACCGGAGCTGATGCTTATCACAGGAATATGACAGACAGATATACATGGAGGGAAAGACAGACATGCAAGTAGAGGACAGCCTTGGTATTCATGAAAACCTGCCCCCCCCCCCATGCCTGAAAAGTAGGCCACAAAGAGAGGGGGCATCCCCCCTCTGACTGCAGTGCACCACACAATATACAGCTTTCAAAGGGGTGTGTGTGTGTGTGTGTGTGTGTGATTGCATTGGCCAGACAGAAGCTTTGTCTGTCACACACAGCCCAGCAGTAACGGACCAGTCAGCGGGGCGTTCTGCACAGATGAATGGAGAACCAGAAACACGCAACAGGCACAGGGGCAAGACTCCCAGTCCCTTCACCACACACACACACTTCCAGTCCCTCCACCACACACACGGGCTGCTGTCCACTACGAAGACATATATTCAGACAGACATATGGCAGCTATGGACTGTGACTGACAGACATAAGGCTAAACACACCCTGGCTGGGCTGACCACTGAAATACACTTAGGCCTAACGAGGCACCATGCCACTACTTCTCCACAACCCAGCAGTACCCGCCACCTCCCTCCTCACACAGCCAGCCAGGTTTCCAGAAACACACACGGCATTTTGTAGACTTGTAGGAGGTTTTCCCACAGGAAAACCAGCAGCTCTGTTTGAGGGTAATTCGGCATATTTTCTAGAGGGTTTTGAGAAAAAAATAATACAAATCAAAAGGTTCAAATGCCTCCCTTTCTCAAACCCTTATTTTGTTTTGAGTGAATGGCGGCAAGGTTTCTACTTTCTCCACTGTTTCATAGTCCAAAGCCAAACAGTGTCAAAGATCTGTACAGTCCTCGTCAAAGTCCAAAGGGGTGAATAGTTTTTAGACGCTGTGCTGTCCATGTCAAACTGAGTAGTGTGAGTCAGATGGTTGTAAGGTGCTGTAATGAGGACAAGTTCACAGACCTTTAGTCCACCTTCCTGAGTGACGGCATTCTTGTTCAGAAAGACAGACTATTCATCACTACGAGAGGTTGAGCGTTTAATCGGCATGGCCGATTAATTACGACCGATTGCAAGTTTTCATAACAATCGGTAATTGTCATTTTTGGATGCCGATTATGGCCGATTACATTGCACTCCACGTGGAGACTGAGTGGCAGCCTGATCACCTGTTACGCGAGTGCAGCTAGGAGCCAAGGTATGTTGCTAGCTAGCATTAAACTTATCTTATAAAAAACAATCAATCTTAACATAATCACTAGTTAACTCAAACTAGTAATATCATCAACCATGTTAACTAGTTTTTCCTGCGTTGCAAATAATCAATGCGGTGCCTGTTAATTTATCATCAAATCACAGCCGACTTCGCCAAACGGGTGATGATTTAACAAGCGCATTCGCGAAAAAAAAATCAATGCACAAGTATATTTTTTTAAACCTGCATAAACCTGCATTTAGTTAAAATAAATTAATGTTAGCAGGCAATATTAACTAGGGACATTGTGTCACTTCTCTTGTGTTCTGTGCAAGCAGAGTCCAGGGTATATGCAGCAGTTTGGCCTAACAAAGACCATAATTCATTTGCCAGAATTTTACATAATTATGACATAACATTGAAGGTTGTGCAATGGAACAGCAATATTTAGACTTAGGGATGCCATCCGTTAGATAAAATACGTAATGGTTCCATATTTCACTAAAATAATAAACATTTTGTTTTCTAAATGATAGTTTCTGGATTTTACCATATTAATGACCGAAGGCTCGTAATTTCTGTGTGTTTATTATATTATTATTATTAAGTCTATGACTTGATATTTTATAGAGCAGTCTGACTGAGCGGTGGTAGGCAGCAGGCTCGTAAGCATTCATTCATTCAAACAGCACTTTCCTGAGTTTGCCAGCAGCTCTTTGCAATGTTTGAAGCACAGCGCTGTTTATGACTTCAAGCTAATCAATTCCTGATATTAGGCTGGCAATACTATAGTGCCTAGAAGAACATCCAATAGTCAAAGGTATATGAAATACAAATGGTATAGAGAGAAAGTCATATAATTCCTATAATAACTATAACCTAAAACTTCTTAAATGGGAATATTAAAGACTCATGTTAAAAGGAACCACCAGCTTTCATATGTTCTCATGTTCTGAGCAAGGAACATATTAAACATTAGCTTTTTTACATGGCACATATTGCACTTTTACTTTATTCTCCAACACTGTTTTTGCATTATTTAAACCAAATTGAACACATTTCATTATTTATTTGAGACTAAATTGATGTATTATGTTAAGTTAAAAAAAATAATTTAAGTGTTCATTCAGTATTGTTGTAATTGTCATTACTATTATAAAGAAAAAAATGGTTAATGGTTAAATATTCCATATTCCACTTGACACATTACAAGAAAAAAAGATGCATCTGACAGCCAGCTCAATACCGGTGTCACAAGAAACCCAGACTCCACACTGCACAGGAGTAATTATCTGTCAAACATGCAGCCAAAGTACACAACGGACAGAAAATGTGAAGATTGAGAGTGACGGCAAGGACAAGGAAAAAATGAAATTCCATTGGTACAAATTAAGTAAATATAACAAGGTGAAGCAAAACAATGGGGATGATACCCAAGTGAGAGAGGAATTGAGCTCCAATCTTTACAGTCCTATAATACTGTGTGACTAAAACACACCTGTTACTAAAATGTGTAATTAGGCTCTGTGGAGAATTCCATCAGTTTCCAAAAAGAGCACAGGTGTTATTTTAAATGTCTTTGAGAAGTACTTGCTCAAACCATCTTAAAAAGTTGGCCTTGTAAAATATTCCCTAAATATCAGTTGACGTGTTAGAATGTTGCATGGTCAATGGGGCATGTGTGAGTCTTGCTAACAGCCCAGTGTGAAAGTGAAAGTGAGCGTTGCCTCTGCCTGTACTCACGTGGAGGTGATGGTGCGGAAGCGCTCTTGTCCTGCCGTATCCCAGATCTGCAGCTTCACCTTCTCCCCATTGATCACCACTGTCCGGATCTTGAAGTCCACTCCAATCGTGGTGATGTAACTACCTGCAAACACACACACAAAAACAGGTTATAAGACCCAGTGTTTGATTTGCAAGGCAAGTACTCACTGTACATAGTGCGAGTTGGACAGTTGTTCAAATTCAACAGACCAAATGACTCATAACCTGCTAGGTGGGGTTAGGAGTAACATGTACACTTACCTGAAAATGTGTTGTCTGCAAACCGCAGGAGGAGACTGCTCTTCCCCACTCCTGAAAAGGACAGGTTGAGTCAGGTTAAAAAGGCTTACAATAAGCTAGGCAGGAGATGTGATTTCGTACCACCCTTTAGTTATAACAGTTCGGCTACACAGAGGTTTCTAGAAGTAAGCTCATTTGAAAGAAGGTTTAGATTTTTCTAAGTTTGGGTTATTTTGTAAACATATGTTTGCCACTGCCACCAAGGAATTCAGATTTCCACAGCTCTTTTTCTCTAATCATAAAATGGCCAGGAAGAATTTCAGAGGTACATAACCACCTACAACTAGGCTGGTGTGTCTCCTGACCTCTTTGGTATAGGTAAATTAGCACAGTCAGACAGCTAGCCCTTGACAGCAGGCACTCAGACAAATACATGTTATCTAGTGTAGCCTTGTATAAGGACAGTGATAGCTGAACTCTGCATAACCTTTAGTAGGTTAAAGATCCCAATAACACAGAGGTATAGTTTTGATACAAATGATGCAGGTCAGGTACAGACCATAACATCCCGGGACGGTTTTGCTAATGACTTTGTACTGTCAACCAATAAGCAATGAGATAACACATTCAGCGAAATCCCCAAGAGGAACAGACAGGTGGCTAGTTAACCATCGGGTGAGTTGGCAAAACTGTCAGAGCTGAATTGTGAGTCCAGGAGGAGGGACTAACAGCTCAGATCAGTTGCTACCGGAAGGTAATGTGATCGTGTCTGGCTGCGGTTGATTGGTCCCGAGTTAAAAGCCCATCAAAAAACAAATCCCTCTGATCACTCTCTGGAGTCTTGTTCGTTTACCAGACTCAACATTACTGGCAGCTACAAGAAACAGAGATAGTGTACTTTATGTGGGTGGAATATAATTTAAACAATACTGCTGTCACCTGTCAGGCCACTAACAACCACATCAAAGACAAGTATAACTCTCATAAGCCTAACATTCACACAAGGAGCATCTGGGGAATCCCAGGGCTCTACTGCATCACACATTCCTACCTGTTGATGTCCAATCAGGGAGATTATAAGAGATCAGTCATGCTCTACCAGCTACCCAGACAAAGCAGAACCAGATCACCATATAGGCCATGTCATTATCATCTTTTAAAAATCAGGCCGTTGTATGCCAGGAAAACCAATCTTTGTTTTGAATGATGGACTGGACAGTCTAGTCAGTCAGTAGGGCCGGGACGATACCCATATTGCGATACTCGATAGTATCATGGCAAGGAAACAAAAACACAAAGCAGATTTTACTTCTTTAAGAAAACAGCCTTACTGTTGGTAACAAATCATTAGGTTGTCGTCCAGAGTAACATTTATTTGTTTTTCAAGCTGAAGCACACAATATTTTCCATACAGTAGGTTGTTATCTGCTTCGTGTTGCCATGGAAGAAAAAATATCGCAATACTGGTATCGTCCCGGCCCCATCAATCAGTCTTGATAACAGGGATTCCTAATCAATGACTGAGTGAGTCGAGAAGAAACCCGTTGAAGCTCTGGTACCTGGCATGTCCACATCTGGTCTTACTGGTAAACATCCCTCAGTGATACTTGGGAAGACTTATCAGTGCAGCCCTGTCTTTGAAGGAGTACTTAGCAGTCATATTAGGTACCTGTGGTGAAGACATAGGCCATTGCCTGCTCACTTGTAAAAACAACTGTCCAGGGCAATAAGCAAAAGCCACAAAATACAGTACATGTTATTCAAATCCTCAAATACTATATTTAGGCCAGGTAACCAAGGTGAAGAACAGTAGCCTGGGTGGGTGCTAGTTGGTTTCTGCTTAGTTGTTGTCATGCAAAACACTAGCTACAGGTGAGGTGGACCTCAATCAGTCCAAATACTTGTTTTCCTTGACTCTCATTTGAGCATTGGTTTCAATCTTCCCTGAATCTCATAACAGCGGTACCAATACTGGTTCCAGATTGCAGCTAAGGGGACACAGCACCCGGTGTGTCTGTGGTAGTAAAAGGGCTGCTGTCTTGCCCACTATTGTGATCAGCCAGCTGATGAGATAGTGCCAGGACTGGGAGTGTCAATGGCTGAAAGGATCTTTACCATCCAAATGATTGTGGAGTTGGAAATGCAATGTTGTTTGTAGATGTATGTTTTCAGATGAATGCAGCAGTCTTTAGAATTAAAATAAACATGAGGTGGAAAAAACTGCAAATGAAGTGGTAGTATGGTTTTTAATATACCTTATATTATGGAATTCAGTCACTTAGTTGGGTCTTGATAGTAAACAAGTTAAATTCCTTCCTTATTGTATATACACTAAACGTTAGGCCCTAGGGCAGAGATATTCAACTCTTAACCATCAGGCTCCACACCTTGTAGGGTTTCTGTTCTACTTGATAATTAATTGCACCAACCTGATGTTCCCGGTCTAAATAAGTCCCTGATTCGTGGGGAACAACTAAAAAACGCAGTGGAACTGGCTTCGAGGTCCAGAGTTGAGTTTGAGGGCCCTATGCTAGGGGATCATCTAGAAATCATTCAGGGCTCATTGTAAACGACTCTGCACTTGATGCAATCAGTATCACATACATATTGCTTGTTTGTCATAGTTAACATTCCTTCACACAGAGAACACGCTGCTGAAATGTTTTTCTTCTAACTACAAACTATGACAAACCACCCAACGTTAACGAGTAGCTGGTTGTCAACTTAAGGGAGGCCAGCTTTCTACCTAGTAGTTAGCTAGCTCCTCGGCTAACAGAAAAATAAAATAGGATCCATTAGCTAACGTTGAGTGGCAAGTTAGCTAGCAAGTGAACAACACTTGGCAAGTTGTAAGAAATAAGTCAAATGTTTAGCTACAATATACATACTTGCAACGCCATAATAGCTAGTTACTAAAATATTCTGCTAAATAACTAAAATCTTAAAATGGATGGAATTCGTCCCAGTGTGGCAGTACTAGACGCTATCGTGCAATATCTGGCCTGATCGGCTGACATGCCCAGCCCTGCGATGCACACCTCGGCGCAAGTGTCACCGCTCTCTCCCCCAAATATTGCTGTGCATTTTTAAAACTACACATAGTAAAGTAAACGTTCACTTAAACATGAGTCCAAAAATCACGCTAGGAACCGCGAACTACTCTTCTGCGACTCATTGTGTAAATACCTGGAGAGGCCCATTTCCCGTTACGCATCCCCGGTATTCGCTTACCACTGTCACCGATGATGAGCAGCTTGAATAGGTAATCGTAGTCCCTGGCCATGCCGGTAGTTGGTGGGTTACCCCGCCTTTTGCCGTTTACTATGCTCTTCTTATCGACTTGCTGTCCGAACCCTTGGCTTGTCGTACACAAGCACTACCCCCAATATGAATTAGAATGATTACCCCCCCTATACCCAATTTCTAGCCCCCAAGCCGGCGGCTTTTTTCTCGGGGATTCGAGGTGTCAGCAATACTTTCCCTACGCTACAAATAGCCGGAACTGAGTTTCCTTGTCTGGTGGCGGCTGCACCCAACCCTTACGCGACCCAGAATCACTGCGCAGACGCACGACAAAGTCGTGTGCCCATTGATGCAGGGTGCTGTTGACTTCAGGTTGGCAGCTTTCCATTTGTCCCCGAATAACTCACTGAGGTAAAGACAGATTCAGATTGGATATTCGCCTGTAGTTTTCCTTACTTCCACCAACAGCAGTTAGGGACCGTCAACATAGTGACAAATCATATTTTTCAAATTTCAATAGCTCTTCAACCATTACTCCTAAAACTTCCTAAACTGGTTCGAGCTAACCCGATGGCACAGACACATTGCACACACCTTTTCTTTGCACTATATTAAATTATTCATTTTAATTTTTGAAATTCAATAGCACCTTGTTCATGTGACCTACACACATCAAACAAGGTTCATAATGCACACTTAATGGGCCAACACATTGCACACCCTTTTGTTTGTCCATTTACATCTCATTTTACATGGATTTTTAAAAGTTTCAAACTTCAATAGCTCCTTAGTCTTATGACCTACAATCCTCAAATTACTTTCAGAATATCCACTGAGTAGCCTTTAGTTTGTCCATTTTCATCTCATGCGATTTTACATTTGTTGTCAATTTTTCTTAATTTCAATAGCTCCATGGTCATGTGACCTACAACCCTCAAACTACTTACAGAACACCCACTCACTAGCAATATATAATCGCACACCCTTAAATTTATCCATTTTAATCGCAGGTGATTTTACAATCATTTTTCTTTGTTTTTCATAGTTTCAAATGTCAATCGCTCTCTAGTCAGTCATGTGACCTAAAACTGCTTTCAGAATATCCACTGACAATATTTATATATTCCACACCCTTTTATTTTGTTCATTTGCATCTCATGAGATTTTACATGAAGTTTTCAAACTTACACATTTCAATAGCTACTTGGTCATGTGACCTACTGGACTCAAACAAGGTTCAGAATGTCCACTGACGACCCTTCTATATTGCACACCCTTTAGCTTGTCAATTTTCCTCTCACACGATTTTACATTAATTTAGTCAACTTTAGAATTTCAATAGCTCCTTGGTCATGAGGTCTACTGACCTCAAACACGGTTCAGAATGTACACTCAGTGAGCCTACACATTGCACATCCTTTAGTTTGTCCATTTCCCCCTCACATGATTTTACATGCATTTTTTACATTTCCATATGGCAAATGGATGGCCCCTTACTAGACGTCCGCGGGTGTTATTAAAATAGGCCGACGGCCTCAGGTCGCCCCCCAAGGCCTGGTC
This sequence comes from Oncorhynchus masou masou, assembly GCF_036934945.1. Taxonomy (NCBI): domain Eukaryota; kingdom Metazoa; phylum Chordata; class Actinopteri; order Salmoniformes; family Salmonidae; genus Oncorhynchus; species Oncorhynchus masou. Next base: position 35,802,123 of record NC_088236.1, on the reverse strand, counting down.
TTCCAAGAAGTCAAAAAAGAACTGGGGTCATCAGAGTTATTCTTGTTGCACCCGCCAGTTTATACAGTTTGACACATCCGAGTTTCTCCCTAAGGATAACATGGGTTTACAGGTTAAGCTCTAACTCTGCTTCTGTGCAGGCAATTGTGCAGGCAATTTTCTAAATTCCTTTTGCCACATGTTCAGGGTCATCTGTACCTCTACAGATATCAACATGAAAAGATTGAATGGCCCCCTTCATATCCTAAAGGGGAAGTATGAACTCTACCATCAAATAGGACTGAAATCATCACAGAAAGGGAAACAAATGGCATCACCATAATCACGTGAGATGAAAATGGACAAACTTAAGGGTGTGCAATGTGTAGGCCCACTGAGTGTACATTCTGAACCTTGTCGGAGGTCACAAGATCAAGGAGCTATTGAAATTCTAAAGTTGACAAAATTCATGTAAAATCATGTGAGATGAAAAAGGACACACTAAAGGGTGTGCAATATAGAAGGGGAAGTCAGTGGACATTCTGAACCTTCTTTGAGTCCAGTAGGTCACATGACCAATGAGCTATGGAAATGAGAAAGTTTGAAAAATTCATGTAAAACGTGCATGATGAAAATGGACCAACTAAAGGGTGTGCAATGTGTAGGCCCACTGAGTGTACATTCTGAACCTTGGTCAGGTCACATGACCAAGGAGCTATTGAAATTCAAATGTAAAAAAAGTTGGTACTTTGTTTACGCTCCCTAACTAATTCAACTAGGAATACAAAATGCTGTTCACATTTCCAAATGTTTATTAGCTTTGGAAAGCAAATTAATATAGAAATCATGAAAATAAAACCTGTGCAAATTTTCCATCATGACACTTATTTTAAGTCTGTGGCTCAAGTGGTTTGAAAGGTATTGAAGTTTGAAAGTGTGAATATCCAACCTGAAACTGTTTTTACCTCGGTGAATAACCGTACACCCTTGACCAGGGCCCAGTTTCGTAGATTCTTCAGGTTGGCACTTTTCCATTCGTATAACTCTACACCACGTGTCAAACTCATTCCATGGTGGGCTAGGTGTCTGCAGGTTTTCGCTCCTCCCTTATGCTTGATTGATGAATGAAGGTCACTAATCTGTACGGAACTCCCCTCACCCAGGTTGTCTAGGTCTTAATTGAAAGGAAAAACCAGCAGACACTCGACTCTCCATGGAATGAGTTTGACACCCCTGCTCAGGGCCCGATTTCCCAAAAGCATCTTCTGGTTAAGTTTATCGTTAGAACAATATTCTAATGATTAACTTAACCTTAAGATGCGTTTAGGAAACCAGGCCCTGGACTGACTGAAATTTTATGTAAGGCAAAAAGCCAAATTCAGTGACAGGGTGCCAAAAATAATAAAGTTAATTCAGATTGTCAACCATTATAAAATCAAGTTTTATTTGATTTCTTTTTACAACTAATATTGATAAGAATATCAACTTTATCCTAAAGATAACTGGTTGCTTTCCCCACACAACTCTCACACACACAAAAACAAAGAGGGATAAAACAGCGGAAAAGCAGGGGTATAAATTGAATTGCTGCTTTGTTACTGGTGTCAGTGATACTCTAAATAAATTCAATAAAATAAGAGGGACATTGAATACACATTTAAATGTCAAAAGGGAATTGGCACAAATTACTTTCTTTATGCAGTGAGCTAACAGGACTTTTACCTACACTTTGTGAGAGAGAACCAATGTTATGAATGTTTATAGAGCCACTTAAACAAGAAATGAAATTGTCCAAAGAGTGGGAATATGAAGGAAAGTGAGTGTTCATACTCATCCTTGGTCCATGGATAACATGGAGTTATTCGGGATGTATGCGTGTGTGAGGGTTCTCTCCATAGTTGTATGTATTTGTTAGACATAACAGCTAAGGTTCTCTTGATTTCTGTTGAGGTCTTTTCTGAGTACAAGAGCAACAGTATGGATTTTTTAAAACGGGGTTCAATCCTGTCCATCACGTGAGGATGGTGTCGTCAATCTCTTCGTTAGAGTCTGGAAGGCTGGAGATCTTCTTCAGGGAGCGGCGGTAACAGTCAGACAGCAGCTCATTACTAGCGGAGTCAAGAATGGCACTGACGCTCTGAAAGACAAACATAACAGATTGTATTGTGAATGCACGCACAACTCAAATCCATCAGGCCAAGTATTATTTTCTTTATAATGAGTATTGAGACTGTTTATTTGTGCAAGTGTGCTTGTCACTGACTTGCATGGTCTGCTCTCCCTGACGCAGTCGGAGCAGGCTGACAATGGTGTGTTCGCTCTGGGCTCTGACGCTGGTGTTCTTGTCCTTGGTGTTGTCCAGCAGGCTCTTCACCAGCGGCTTGATGAGGGCGGGCTCCAGGGAGGGCGTGGCCTCGTCTTTAAACACCCACCACAGCACCCGCTCCGACACCAGCCTGATGTCACTGGACTGGTTCTGGAGACACTGTAGGGGAAATGACAGGGGAGAGGTTACTGACAAGTCAGAGAAGCACTGTCAGTGTTCTTATTTCTTACATTTGTCCATATCCATGCAGCCACGGTGCTTAAACCTCTTAAATGTAATGTGCCCATATTTGGGGACCCTATTAGATTGCATTTTATTCAATTCAGTCTGGTATGAGAATGGTAGCCCCTATCTGCAAAAGCAGGGTGTCTGCAGAAAGCTGATAATCTTGGTTGTTGATCTGTGCCTTAATATTTGTTGTGACTTACTACCATATATGGGCATATGAATGTATAAGGGCAGGCCGAGCCGATGACCTAATTTCAAGATGGCTGCTACCTACATTGCGGTTAGCATCGTGAAGCATAAACTAAAACACGGAATATGTCGATACCCACCGAAAGCAGGGACTCCACAGATTATAAGGATGTGTTATTTGTCTGCCTGTGACCTGCCATTATTGACCACCAGCCCAGAGAGTAAAAATGTTTATTTTACACAACGTTTTCACCAAATGTTGGGGGGGGGGGGGGTGAAATGAAATGAATCCGCAGGTTGGCAGGAACAAATCTATGTGGCAGCATTCGGAATTTTGGATGAAAAGCGTGCTCAAATTAAACTACCTGCTACTCAGGCCCGGAAGCTAGGATATGTATATACAGTGGGGCAAAAAAGTATTTAGTCAGCCACCAATTGTGAAAGTTCTCCCACTTAAAAAGATGAGAGGCCTGTAATTTTCATCACAGGTACACTTCAACTATGACAGACAAAATTAGAAAAAAAAAATCCAGAAAATCACATTGTAGGATTTTTTATTAATTTATTTGCAAATTATGTTGGAAAATAAGTATTTGGTCAATAACAAAAGTTTATCTCAATACTTTGTTATATACCCTTTGTTGGCAATGACAGAGGTCAAACGTTTTCTGTAAGTCTTCACAAGGTTTTCACACACTGTTGCTGGTATTTTGACCCATTCCTCCATGCAGATCTCCTCTAGAGCAGTGATGTTTTGGGGCTGTTGCTGGGCAACACGGACTTTCAACTCCCTCCAAAGATTTTCTATGGTGTTGAGATCAGGAGACTCCAGGACCTTGAAATGCTTCTTACGAAGCCACTCTTTCGTTGCCCAGGCGGTGTGTTTGGGATCATTGTCATGCTGACAGACCCAGCCACGTTTCATCTTCAATGCCCTTGCTGATGGAAGGAGGTTTTCACTCAAAATCTCACGATACATGGCACCATTCATTCTTTCCTTTACACGGATCAGTCGTCCTGGTCCCTTTGCAGAAAAACAGCCTCAAAGCATGATGTTTCCACCCCCATGCTTCACAGTAGGTATGGTGTTCTTTGGATGCAACTCAGCATTCTTTGTCCTCCAAACACAACGAGTTGAGTTTTTACCTAAAAGTTATATTTTGGTTTCATCTGACCATATGACATTCTCCCAATCTTCTTCTGGATCATCCAAATGCGCTCTAGCAAACTTCAGACGGGCCTGGACATGTACTGGCTTAAGCAGGGGGACACGTCTGGCACTGCAGGATTTGAGTCCCTGGCGACGTAGTGTGTTACTGATGGTAGGCTTTGTTACTTTGGTCCCAGCAGGTCATTCACTCGGTCCCCCCGTGTGGTTCTGGGATTTTTGCTCACTGTTCTTGTGATCATTTTGACCCCACAGGGTGAGATCTTGCGTGGAGCCCCAGATCGAGGGAGATTATCAGTGGTCTTGTATGCCTTCATTTCCTAATAATTGCTCCCACAGTTGATTTCTTCAAACCAAGCTGCTTACCTATTGCAGATTCAGTCTTCCCAGTCTGGTGCAGGTCTACAATTTTGTTTCTGGTGTCCTTTGACAGCTCTTTGGTCTTGGCCATAGTGGAGTTTGGAGTGTGACTGTTTGAGGTTGTGGACAGGTATCGTTTTTACTGATAACAAGTTCAAACAGGTGCCATTAATACAGGTAACGAGTGGAGGACAGAGGAGCCTCTTAATTCTTGGAACTACCCATCCCGGATCCGGGACAATTGTCATCAACTACACTAATTAGCATAGCGCAACGGACAAAAAATATTACTAGGAAAATATTCGTATTCATGAAACCACAAGTGAAATATAGTGAAACACAGCTTAGCCTTTTGTTAATCACCCTGTCAGCCAAAGCAGTCATGCTTTACAGCCAAAGCAAGACAAGCGTTTGTGTAAGTTTATCGATAGCCTAGCACTCTGAGAGCCCTCAGCTGGCCACTTACGCAATGTAGTCATTTACGCTCATTCTTCAACATAAAGGCGTGAATCTACGTCAAAATGCTGTAGACACCTTCGGGAATACGTAGAAAAAGGAATCAGGTTGATATCCCTTTCAATGGCCAATAGGGGTGCATAGGAATACAATGGTTTAAAAACATGAGTCACTTCCTGATTGGATTTTTCTTAGGCTTTCACCTGTAATATCAGTTCTGTTATACTCAGACAATATTTTTACAGTTTTGGAAACTTTAGAGTGTTTTCTATCCTAAGTTGTCAATTATATGCACATTCTAGCATCTGGTCCTGAGAAATAGGCAGTTTACTTTGGGAACGTTATTTTTCCCCAAAAAAGACGTTTATCTTTAATCCTATGTATAAAACTTGTATTTTTCATCAATGTTTATGATGAGTATTTCTGTAATTTGATGTGGCTCTGAAATTTCACCGGATGTTTGTTTGATTACTGTTCCTAACGCGCCAACTTCAACTGAGGTTTTTGGACATAAAGATTCACTTTATCGAACAAAACACACATTTATCCTGTGAGTGCCATCTGATGAAGATCATCAAAGGTTAGTGATTAACTTAATCGCTATTTCTGACTTTTGTGAGCCCTCTCCTTGGCTGGAAAATGGCTGTATGGTTTTCTGTGACTAGGCACTGACCTAACATAATCGTTTGGTGTGCTTTCGCCGTAAAGCCTTTTTGAAATTGGACACTGTGGTTTGATTTACAAGAAGTCTATCTATACATTGGTGTATAATACTTATATGTTTGAGGAATTTTAATTATGGGATTTCTGTTGTTTTGAATTTGGCGCCCTGCAATTTCACTTGCTGTTGTCAAGGTGGGACGCTACCGTCCCACTGGTACCAGAGAGGTTGGAAAACCACACTACAGGCTGATCTAACTTTGATGTAATGTCCTTAAAACAAGTCAAAATGAGGCTCAGTAGTGTGTGTGGCCTCCACGTGCCTGTATGACCTCCCTACAACGCCTGGGCATGCTCCTGATGAGGTGGCGGATGGTCTCCTGAGGGATCTCCTCCCAGACCTGGACTAAAGTATCCGCCAACTCCTGGACAGTCTGTGGTGCAACGTGGCATTGGTGGTTGGAGCGAGAAATGATGTCCCAGATGTGCTCAATTGGATTCAGGTCTGGGGAACGGTCAGGCCAGTCCATAGCATCAATGCCTTCCTCTTGCAGGAACTGCTGACACACTCCAGCCACATGAGGTCTAGCATTGTCTTGCATTAGGAGGAACCCAGGGCCAACCGCACCAGCATATGGTCTCACAAGGGGTATGAGGATCTCATCTCGGTACCTAATGGTAGTCAGGCTACCTCTGGCGAGCACATGGAGGGCTGTGTGGCCCCCCAAAGAAATGCCACCCCACACCATGACTGATCCACCGCCAAACCGGTCATGCTGGAGGATGTTGCAGGCAGCAGAACGTTCTCCACGGCGTCTCCAGACTCTGTCATGTGCTCAGTGTGAACCTGCTTTCACCTGTGAAGGGCACAGGGCGCCAGTGGCAAATTTGCCAATCTTGGTGTTCTCTGGCAAATGCCAAACGTCCTGCACAGTGTTGGGCTGTAAGCACAACCCCCACCTGTGGACGTCGGGCCCTCATACCACCCTCATGGAGTCTGTTTCTGACCGTTTGAGCAGACACATGCACATTTGTGGCCTGCTGGAGGTCATTTTGCAGGGCTCTGGCAGTGCTCCTCCTTGCACAAAGGCGGAGGTAGCGGTCCTGCTGCTGGGTTGTTGCCCTCCTACGGCCTCCTCCACGTCTCCTGATGTACTGGCCTGTCTCCTGGTAGCGCCTCCATGCTCTGTACACTACGCTGACAGACACAGCAAACCTTCTTGCCACAGCTCGCATTGATGTGCCATCCTGGATGAGCTGCACTACCTGAGCCACTTGTGTGGGTTGTAGACTCCGTCTCATGCTACCACTAGAGTGAAAGCACCGCCAGCATTCAAAAGTGACCAAAACATCAGCCAGGAAGCATAGGAACTGAGAAGTGGTGTGTGGTCCCCACCCGCAGAACCACTCCTTTATTGGGGGTGTCTTGCTAATTGCCTATAATTTCCACCTGTTGTCTATTCCATTTGCACAACAGCATGTGCAATTTATTGTCAATCAGTGTTGCTTCCTAAGTGGACAGTTTGATTTCACAGAAGTGTGATTGACTTGGAGTTACATTGTGTTGTTTATGTGTTCCCTTTATTTTTTTGAGCAGTGTATATTACAACCATACTGAATGAACACTTATTTTAACTTAACATAATACATCAATTTAGTCTCAAATAAATAATGAAACGTGTTCAATTTGGTTTAAATAATGCAAAAACAGTGTTGGAGAAGAAAGTAAAAGTGCAATATGTGCCATGTAAAAAAGCTGTTTAATATATTCCTTGCTCAGAACATGAGAACATATGAAAGCTGGTGGTTCCTTTTAACATGAGTCTTCAATATTCCCACTTAAGAAGGTTTAGGTTATGGTTATTATAGGAATTATAGGACTTTCTCTCTATACCATTTGTATTTCATATACCTTTGACTATTGGATGTACTTCTAGGCACTATAGTATTGCCAGCCTAATATCAGGAATTGATTAGCTTGAAGTCATAAACAGCGCTGTGCTTCAAGCATTGCGAAAAGCTGCTGGCAAACACAGGAAAGTGAATTATGGTCTTTGTAAGGAAGAAATGGTCTTCACACAGTTCGCAACAAGCCAGGAGGGTCAAACTGCTGCATATACCCTGACTCTGCTTGTACAGATCGCAAGAGAAGTGACACAATGTCCCGAGTTAATATTGCCTGCTAACATGAATTTCTTTTAACTAAATATGCAAGTTTAAAAAATATACTTGTGTATTAATTCTTAAGAAAGGCATTGATGTTTATGGTTAGGTACATTGGTGCAACGACAGTGCTTTTTTCGCGAATGCGCTTGTTAAATCATCACCCGTTTGGCGAAGTAGACTGTGATTTGATGATAAATTAACAGGCACCGCATTGATTATTTGCAATGCAGGACAAGCTAGTTAAACTAGTAATATCATCAACCATGTGTAGTTAACTAGTGATTATGTTAAGATTGATAGTTTTTTATAAGTTAAGTTTAATGCTAGCTAGCAACTTACTTTGGCTCCTTGCTGCACTCGCGTAACAGGTGGTCAGCCTGCCACGCAGTTTCCTCGTGGAGTGCAATGTAAATCCAAAAATGCTGATTACCGATTGTTACGAAAACTTGAAATGCCGATTAGTCGGTCGACCTCTACTTTATATAGCTAATTTAATGTTTGCATTTCATTTTTTATAAGTAATCTGCTTTTTGTGCTTTGGATTTAGTTTACATAGGCCTACATAAGTCATTTCAATGTTATATAATTCCAAAGTAGTTATTGTCTATGTTTTATATTAGTTCACTGTTTGCTGTTCTACGTGCCATCTTGTAACTTGAGGCCACTGCACTCTCACGACCATTGTTCATTTGTGGTTGACACCTCTGCCTTTCTCTCTTAAGTGTTATTGTTTGCATTGTGTGTGTGCAGTACACCTATGTGAGTCACTGGTGTTTTTACTTTACAGTAATGTCATTTAGTAAATTTAGTCAACTGTACTTCAGAGTGGAGGATGCAGAGGATTTAGATGACGTTTGAGAGCAAGCAACCCCCCCCCGCTATGTCAATCACCCGTCTGATAGTTCTACATCCACTTTTCATAGACCTCTTGAAAAAAGAGAGAGAGAAAATAGGGGCTTGTGGCACCATTCGTCCTAACAGAATCGGTTTCCCCAAAACCAAGGTAAACGACATAACAAAGACAGCGGAGGAGGACCATAGGTTGGATCAGGACTACCAAGCTGCTTTTTGTGAAATGGAAGGACACTAGGGAAGTAACCATGCTCACCACACAGCATAAGGCAATAACAACCATGTCTCAAGGAGGGTGAAAAGGGAAGAATGTCCTCATTCCTGTGAAGAACTACAATGCCAGAATGGGGGGATGTCAACCTATCTGATAGGATACTACCAGGATACTACCAGGTCCTCCACAAGACCAGGAAGTGGTATAATACTTATTTTTGTACCACTTTATGGACATTGCTACAGTAAATCATTTCACTCTCCACAAGTAGAAGGCCAACGCACAAGGTCAAACCCCTCTCTGGGGGCCCAAAGCAACCTCACGACCATCACAAGACACCCAACTCAAGGTGAGCGGCACTATCCAACACACATACCAAAAGACAAAAGGATGAACTGCAAGAATTGCACAAAATACTCGGGGGGGGGGGTTAAATGCCAGATCTGCTGTCCGAAAGGCCAGTTTGCTTTTTGTTTCCTGTCAGAGAGGGACTGCTTCAAAGACTATCATGACTTATTTATTGCCTTACCTTCCTAATCTTACTACATTTGCACACACTGTATATAGATATTTCTATTGTGTTATTGACTGTACGTCTGTTTATTCCATGTGTAACTCTGTGTTGTTTTTGTCACACTGCTTTGCTTTATCTTGGCCAGGTCGCAGTTGTAAATGAGAACCTGTTCTCAACTGGCCTACCTGGTTAAATAAATAAAGGTGAAATAAATAAAATAAAAACGACATGCATAAGCTACGGTGAAAGTGAAATCTAATCATCTACACCTGGGATATAAAACGAACACGAATGCCATTTGTAAATAGTTCAGCTTATTTCTATTTTTGCAACTTTCTTAGTGAAGGACAGGTGTGTAACCAAGTGTGTTTGATAAAAAAATATTAAAAAACGTCTTATGTACAGCACCAGTCAAAAGTTTGGACACACCTACTCAATCCAGGGTTTTTCTTCATTTGTACTATAATAGTGAAGACATCAAAACTATGAAATAACACATGGTATCATGTAGTAACCAAAAAAGTGTTAAATATATTTTATAATTGAGATTCTTAAAGTAGCTACCCTTTGCCTTGACAGCTTTGCGCACTCTTGGCATTCTCTCAACCAGCTTCATGAGGTAGTCACCTGGAATGCATTTCAATTAACAGGTGTGCCTTGTTAAAAGTGAATGTGGAATTTCTTTCCTTTTTAATGCATTTGAGCCAATCAATCAGTTGTGTTGTGACATGGTAGGGGTGGTATACAGAATAGCCCTATTTGGTAAAAGACCAAGTCCATATTATGGAAAGAACAGCTCAAATAAGCAGGGAAAGATAGTCCATCATTACTTTAAGACATGAAGTTCAGTAAATGAAAATGTCAAGAACTGTGAAAGTTTCTTCAAGTGCAGTTGCAAAAACCATCAAGCGCTATAATGAAACTGGCTCTCATGAGGACCGCCACAGGAAAGGAAGACTCAGAGTTACCTCTGCTGGAGAGAAGTTAATTAGAGCTCCCAGCTACAGAAATTGCATCCCAAATAAAATGCTTCAGAGTTTAAGTAACAGACATCTCAACATAATTGAGGAAGAGACTGTGTGAATCAGGCCTTCATGGTCAAATTGCTGCAATTAAACCACTACTAAAGGGCACTAATAAGAAGAAGACTTGCTTGGGCCAAGAAACAAGTAATGGACATCAGAACAGTGGAAATCTGTCCTTTGGTCTGATGAGTCCAAATTTGAGATTTTTGGTTCCAACCTCTGTCTTTGTGAGACGGAGAGTAGGTGAACGGATGATCTCCGCATGTGTGGTTCCCACCGTGAAGCATGGAGGTGATGGTGCTTTGCTGGTAACACTGTGATTATATTTAGAATTTAAGGCACACTTAACCAGCATGGCTACCACAGAATACTGCAGCGATACACCATCCCATCTGGTTTGAAGCTTAGTGGGACTATCATTTATTTTTCAACAGGACAATGACCCAACACACCTCCAGGCTGTGTAAGGGCTATTTGACCAAGAAGGAGAGTGATGGAGTGCTGCATCAGATGACTTGGTCTCCACAATCACCAGACCTCAACACAATTGAGATGGTTTGGGATGAGTTGGACTGCAGAGTGAAAGAAAAGCAGCCAACAAGTGCTCAGCAAATGTGTGAACTCCTTCAAGACGGTTGTAAAAGCATTCCAGGTGAAGCTGGTTGAGAGAAATCCAAGAGTGTGCAAATCTGTCAAGGCAAAGGGTCGCTACTTAATGTGTTATTTCATAGTTTTGATGTCTTCACTATTATTCTACAATAGTCAAAATAAAGAAAAACCATTGACTGAGTAGGTGTGCTAAACTTTTGACTGGTACTGTATATCTGATGCTTTATATTGTTTTTGTAAACAGTTAATTTGTATGTGGGACCAATACGTTGGATATGCCTAGGCTAAACGTTCAGGCACTTTGGAGAGGTTGAAAAAAACACTTAGATATCCCCTGTAAGAACCACAACACCACCACAATGTTTGAGGTTGGTGTTGTAGAAACTTAGTTATAGTGAACAATAGCTTTTAGGTACATCCAGTGTGTAAAAATAGTGCAATTACCACATTTGGACACTTTGGAGAGGTTGAAAGGACACTTGAATGTACCCTGGATACCCCATGACACCACCACAATGTTTGATTGAGGTAGATATGATAAAAATTGTGTTTTTATACTGAACAAATAGCATTTAGTGATTGCAAATATGTAATAGCACTGGAATTACCTAATTTACAGACATATGCCACTTTGGAGAGGTTTAGGGACACTTGCAAATGTCACATGACCACACCTGACACCACTTACTATAACATCTGCCCATTTCTAGTTGTTAGGTCTATCAAACCCATTTTATTTCTTCTGATATTTTTCACATGTTGTGGAAGCCATCTGATGTGTTTCCAGCTCTGGGCATAAATAATTCACTTATAGCTTGTCATTGAAAGATGACTTTCAAAATAAAAAAAGTTAGTGTGTGCTTGATCTTGTGTATTCTGAACTATAACTCCTACCTTCTGATAATTTCCTCAATCTCATAACCTCATAATATACCAGGTTTTGGCATGTCAGAATCATGTAATTACACATGAATTGCAGTTACTTTTGGGTATGTCTATTTGCTTGATTTGTGCTTTGTAAATGGGGCGGGGGAAAGGTGACGTAACAGATTACTCCTGAGAAAGTACCCCCCTGCCTCACCTTCACAAACTGTGAGATGATGCGCTGTGATGAGCCACTTCCTTCCTCGGTTCTGAGATGATGTCTCATCAGGTAGCCCATGGCTCTGATCCCACTGGTAGCTATGGGGATCTGGAGGAGTCGACCATGCACAGTGTTCAGTCAGAGAGGAGAAAGAGGTATGGTTTGGCAAGGGAAAAAGTGCTTGACGAGCCAATCCTTCCACTGTCTGGGTGAACAGAATGAGTAAACTAAAAGGAGCGGTGTCCACTTAGATCTGACCAGATGTATGAAGTTCCTACCCTGTCTGCGGTGGCACTGGCCAGGATGGCCTCCGTCAAGGTTGAACTGTACTCCTCCACACACAGCTGCTCAGGGGCAGACTTGATTGCTATGGCCAGAGTCATACTGCGACCATGACGCACCATCCAGTCCACTCCTGATATGTCAGCTAGGTGAAGAACGGGAACATTTTTCATAGATTAAACAGAAGTCTTTCCTTACTACATTATAGTCTTGATAGTCAAGATTTAAGTGTTAGATATTATAACGTGCAAATTCAATGTGTGAATACCTTTTATCATAAGTGTGAATGTTTGCTCTATATAATGGGCTGTGCGTGGGCGAAGAGTATGGTGTGATAGTGTAAATTCTTACCCAGGACATGCTGGAGCAACACACTCCTCAGATCCTCTTCAGACAGGAAGGCACACAGCTCTCCTAAACAACCTGCTGAGGACATGCGTGTAGCATCCTACACACACACAAAGTTAGAACTAAATGATTCTATACAAGGCTTTCATACACACTGGCTGATAAGGAGGCCTAAAACCCCTTTCATTAAGCCACATCCTGCCTTGACTGACGGAAGTCTAGTTTGATCAGAGGTAAAAACTAAACATAGCACACTGAAAGATCCTTTCATTGAAACATGGAGCTGAATATGTCCTTATCAAATCAAATCTTATTGGTCACATACACGGGGTAAGCAGATGTTATTGCGGGTGTAGCGAAATGCTTATGCCAGGTTCAGTATTGCAGGGCTACAATATATTTAGCTAGCAAGATTAAACGGAAAGTTTTATACTCAATTCTAGCAATTACCATTGAGAGACAGAGGGGGGTATCAGTAGACTGCCTAAAAAACATATGTTGCATTCACACATGCTTAGTCAGTGTATCTGCTTGTAAACATACCTCATCATGACCCAGCATACTCAGCAATGTGGTGGTGATGTTTTTCCTGATGGCTGGGTCAACCTTTGACCCTGCTCCCTGGATGACGAATCGTAAGGCTTGTAGCATGGTCTCCCTGAAAAAAGGGAGCAAAACACTAGGCTGATTGATTGAATCTAATCAATCCCCCAAAAAATCCTAAATGAGAGGAATCCTATATGGAACTGATCACTACTCTTCACATTGTGTTTCTCAGTTACCCAGAATTCTCTGGTTTTGCATACCTGACTCCTGAGTCCTCAGCATTGTGGATGGCAGAGAGCTGCTCTGTAAATAGGGGGTCCACCTTGCTGTGGATGGAGACCAGCTGGCCCAGGGCCTCAGCAGCCTTCAGCCTGACCGCCCGGCTAGAGTCCTGCAGAGCCTTAAGGAAGGTGGTCTGGAGCTGGGGCAGGAAGGGCTTCAGGGCTATGCCTACCTGGAGACAGGGGCAGAGCAACAGGTTCAGGACCAGATCAAGATGCCAACCATTCTTCCAGCAGGGAGGAAACAACAGGATTGTGTTTAGTAAGCACAAAATGGGAAAACGTTGAGAAAAAAAAACATCTTATTTTTGGATTATTTAATTTATTAACCACATTTCAAAATGTTTCACCTGTCTCCCATTTTGTGCTTACCAAACGAAACCTTTAACCTCAGAATCAGCAGCAGACACTGACCTTGGCCAGCAGCAGGGTGAGTGTCTCTAGCAGAGAGGTCTTCACACTCCAGGCAAAGCGGTCTCCCAGGATACGGATGAGCGGTCCAGTGATGTTGACCACAGACGGTCGCAGGGCCTCAGAGGAGGTCAGCTTGATGACTCCTCCCAGCGCTTTGGCCGCCTCCTCTTTCTGCTCAGGACTGCCTGTCAACACTCCTTCCCTCAACACTGGCAGGATGCAGGTCACACCCTGGTGAAGAGAGAAAGAGGAGAATAAGAGAGAATTAGAGGAGAGGAGAGAGCCAAAAGATATATCAAAACTAGTCAGCTTGAGGATGTGACTGTACATGTCAAGAGGAGAGAGAGGCCTACCTTTTTGGGAAGACAGAACCCAGGCAGGTGCTGACCCTTAACGTCTACTGCCACTGACCGGATGTCTCTGTGCAGGTCGTCAATCAGAGCTAGCTGGCTGCCAGCGTCCAGTTTCTACAAAAACAAACTAGAGTTTAACATGACCTCACACATCAATACATACAGTGGCAAGAAAAAATGTGTGAACCCTTTGGAATTACCTGGATTTCTGCATAAATTTGTCATCATTTTTGATCTGATCTTGATCCAAGTCACAAGAATGGACCAACACCGTGTGCTTAAACTAATAACACAAATGTTATGTCTATATTGAATACATAATTTAAACATTCACAGTGTAGGTTGTAAAAAAGTATGCGATCCCCTGGGATAATGACTTCTCCAAAAGCTAATTGGAGTCAGGAGTCAGTTAACCTGGAGTCCAATCAATGAGACGAGATTGGAGATGTTGGTTAGAGCTGCCTTGCCGTATAAAAAACACTCACCAAATTTGAGTTTGCATTTCACAAGAAGCATTGCCTGATATGAACCATGCCTCAAACAAAGGAGATCTCAGAATTGTTGCCTTGCATAAAGCTGGAAAGGGTTACAAAAGTATCTCTAAAAGCATTGATGTTCATCAGTCCACGGTAAGACAGACTGTCTATAAATGGAGAAAGTTCAGCACTGTTGCTACTCTCCCTAGGAGTGGCCGTCCTGCAAAGACAACAGCAAGAGCACAGCGCAGAATGTTCAATGAGGGAAAGAAGAATCCTAGAGTGTCAGCTAAAGACGTACAGAAATCTAAAATACGTAAAACACTAAACAAGACTGGTGTTCATGGGAAGACACCACGGAAGAACCCATTGCTGTCCAAAAAAACATTGCTGGTACGTCTGAAGTTCGCAAAAGAGCACCTGGATGTTCCACAGCACTACTGGCAAAATATTCTGTGTATACATGAAACATAAAGTTGTGTTGTTTGGAAGAAACACAAACTCATCAAAACCTCATCCCAACTGTAAAGTATGGTGGAGGGAGCATCGTGGTTTGGGGCTGTTTTGCTGCCTCAGGGCCTGGAGAGCTTGCTATCATCCACAGAAAAACAATTCCAGAGTTTATCAAGACATTTTGTAGGAGAATGTTAGACTATCTGTCCGCCAATTGAAGCTCAACAGAAGTTGGGTGATGCAACAGGACAACGACCCAAAACACATTAGTAAATCAACAACAGAATGGCTTCAACAGAAGAAAATATGCTTTCTGGAGTGGCCCAGAGTCCTGACCTCAACCCGACAGAAAACGTTTGGTTGAGGTTATTGCTGGAAAAGGGGGATCAACCAACATACTTTTCCCACCCTAAACTGTGAATGTTTACACGGTGTGTTCAATAAAGACATGAAAATGTATAATTGTTTGTGTGTTATTAGATTAAGCAGACTGTTTGTCTATTGTTGTGACTTAGATGAAGAACAGATCAAATGTTATGACCAATTTATGCAGAAATCCAGGTCATTCTAAAGGGTTCACATACTTTTTCTTGCCACTGTACTATGTTAGTTAACCAGAGTACCTAGCTAGTGGCCATTGGTTATCTATGAAATCAATGCTGCATAACGATCCACAACACAACTGTATGACTTCAGTAAACCCAGATAAATCCATTCCCAGTTCCTGTAATGCTCTTGGTGCCAACTGCTAACCTTGGTGATGGAGTTGATGGCGTCCCAGCTCTGCACCAGGACCTCAGGGTTGGAGTCGTTGAGCAGGCGGATGAGGCCTGACAGCAGGTTGCGTGTGTGGGCACTGTAATCCAGGCGGGTGCGGGAGAAGTATCCGTTGAGGATGGTGGCGGCGGCCTGTCTGAGGCCGGCATCCGGTGACCTGGTGGCCTCTAACAAGTCCTCGATGATGATACGCTGACCCACCTCATCTTCCACAGACAGGATCACTGCCTGGCAGCTGGCCAGCTCCTGAAGGAGAGGCGCGGGGGGTAATATAAACCTGGGGACATACCTATCATCTACGGACCACAACCGCCCTCTAAGAACCACTGTAATATTATCCCAAGACGATGACTGTTACGACCATCGACAGTTAAAGTAGTGCCCCTGCATCTTGTAATCATGAATGCTGTTGTTACCTGCTGCCCCTCCTCTGTTCCCAGCTTGTCTTTCAGAGAGGAGTAGAGGGCAGGTAGGATGACCCCCAGGTGGCGTGTCAGAGCGTCTCCAGCCACAGCGGACAGGAAGGCCAGCACGCGCGTGTTCACTGGAGGAGCAGTGAGCTGACAGGGGAGAGGAGAGCATTCATACGCAGAACTACACTCAAACTATAAAATACTTTAAAAACATTTAAGCATCAGGAAAAGTGGTATATAATCCAATAATGATCACAGAGATGAACCATTGTCAGTAGAGTGTATAATGTTTGGACAGCTCACCTTGGGCACCAGGTAGGGCAGCACAGAGCGACTCTTCACTGCCATGACCTGTTTCAGACCGTCCAGAGCAAACTCTGCAGTCTCCTCATCATCCTGCACACAGAAACATTAACCTCACTCTATATTCTGTTCCATGGTGGGTCCTCTGTCCTCTCCAGAAGGACAGGAGAGGGAGTATTAATGTGTGGATGCGTGGATACAGAGGAATGTTAGCGGTAAAGTGGATTCATGTGTGTATTTGTATGTGAGTGTGCGTCTCACCAACTGTTTGAGCAGGGCAGGCAGGATGTCGTCCAGGGCCTGGTGACCGATGGTGGCGTGGAGCTGCTCAAAGGTTTTGGCTGCAGCCTCTCGTACCTCCTCCAGGGGGTCACACAGAGCCTTCCTCACGGTGGGGACCAGGGACTCAGAGAATATCAGCACCTGGAAACATACACGCATTGTGACCTTGCTTCTCTGCCATGGGATCACGTCACAACACAACCCTTCTATGTATAAGGCGTTTTAAAAGGTTTCCTCAAACTGTATACTCATCTCAAGGGACTTCCAGGTTAAATAATGAATGAATTTAAAAAAAGTGACCAGGTATGTGTTGAGGTACTGACCGCGTCCCTGCTGGTGGACTTCATGATCTCACTCAGACCGATGCACACGCCCTGCCTCTCATCACTCTTCTCGGAGCGCAGACCCTCCTCCAGGATAGGAATTATCTCTGGGAGGATCTTCTCTCCCAGCTTACGGACCAGGTCTCCAAGTGTCCTTGCAGCAATCTAGAACACACAGAGAAGCCACATTCAGTAACCCAGGAATCAGAAGCAAGAGAGAACACAGAATCCAAACACTCAAATTCAGACAAAAGTGTAGAATACTATAATTCAGTAATAACAGAAGACTGAATTGTCTTAGTGTGACTAATGTACATGACAAAAGAGAGATAGACAAAGGGGATCAAATCAAATTGTATTCATCACATGCTTTGTAAACAGATGTAGACTAACAGTGAAATGCTTACTTACTTACAGGCCCTTCCCTACAATTTTTTTTTTTTTTTAAATTTTACCTTTATTTAACCAGGCAAGTCAGTTAAGAACAAATTCTTATTTTCAATGACGGCCTGGAAACAGTGGGTTAACTGCCTGTTCAGGGGCAGAACGACAGATTTGTACCTTGTCAGCTCGGGGGTTTGAACTCGCAACCTTGCGGTTACTAGTCCAACGCTCTAACCACTAGGCTACGCTGCCACCCCAATGCAGAGAGAAAGAAAATAGAGAAATAATATAAAAGAAACACGTAATAAATACACAATGAGTAATGATAACTTGGCTATATACATGGGGTACCAGTACATAGTGGATGTGAAGCGGTACAAGGTAAATGAGGTATATATGTACATCTAACTAGGAATAAAGTGACAGATAATAACCAGGAGCATATGTTATGAGTCAAAAAAGTTAGTTAAATAGTTAACCATTGACCCATTTTGCACTAACTATTTAGCAATCTTATGGCTTGGAGTTAGAAACTGTTCAGGGTTCTGTTGGTTCCAGACTCGGTGCATTGGGGCCGCTTGCCAAGCAGTAGCAGAGAGCACGGTCTATGACCTGGGTGGTGCGAGTCTGATAATTCTTAGGGTTTTCCTCTGACACCGCCTGGTATAAAGCTCCTGGATGGCAGGGAGCTCCGTCCCAGTGATGCACTGGGCCGAACACACTAACCTCTGTAGTGCCTTGCGGTTGGATGCTAAGCAGTTGCCATACCAAGCGGTGATGCAGCCAGTCAAGAGGCTCTCATTGGGGAGGCTATAGAATTTGAGGATGAGGGCCCATGCCAAATCTTTTCACCCTCCTGAGGGGGAAGAGGCATTGTCGTGCTCTTTTATCAACTGTGTTGGTGTGTGCGAACCATGATAGATTCCTAGTGATATGGACACAGAGGAATTTGAAGCTCTCGAACTGCTCCACTACAGCCCCGTCGATCTGAATGGTGGTGTGCTCTGCCCTTCCGTTTCCTTTAGTCCATGATCAGCTCCTTTGTCTTGCTGACGTTGAGGGAGAGGTTGTCCTTGTACCACCCTACAAGGTCTCAGTTTTATCGTCATGGATCAGGCCTACCACCGTTGTGTTGTCAGCAAACGTTATAATTATGTTGGAGCCGTGCACGGCCACACAGTCGTGGGTGAACAGGGAGTACAGGAAGGGACTAAGCACGCACACCTGAGGGGCCACTGTATTGGGGGTCAGTGTGGCAGATGTTGTTACCTACCCTCAACATCTGGGGGCGGTCCATCAGGATGTCCAGGACCCAGTTGCATAGGGAGGTGTTCAGTCCCAGGGTCCTGAGCTTAGTGGTGAGCTTGGAGGGCACTATGGTGTTGAATGCTGAGCTGTAGTCAATGAACAGCATTCTCACATTGGTATTCAAGTTGTCCAGGTGGGAAAGGGCATTGTGGAGTGCAATACAGATTGCGTCATCTGTGAATCAGTTGGGACGGTATGTGAATTGGAGTGGGTCCTGGGTTGATGTGAGCCATGACCAGCCTTTCAAACCATTTCATGGTACAGATGCGAGTGCTACGGGGGCGATAGTAATTTAGACAGGTTCTTGGTCACAGGGACTTTGGTGGTCTGCTTGAAACATGCAAGCAGACCATAGAACATGTTGTTCTCATGCATGGTTCAGTGTTGTTCAGATTCACAGTGTTTAATAGTCACATGTACAGGGTTAAAGGCGTGATTGCAGGGTACAGTGAAAATATTAGGTTCTGAGCTCCAACATACAAAACTGTTAAATAAAATAATGAAAATGGTAATAAAAAAACAACAATATAAATAGCACTATATACATAACTGTAGCAATGATTAATAAATAATTTTCCATTGGGGTGGAGGCTGTTTAGGGGTGGGGGGGGAATAACAGTAAAGACTGTTTAGGGGTGGGGGGGGAATAACCATAGCGGGAGCAGCATGACCAAGTGAAATAAAATGTAAAAAATAAAGTATTGTTTTTAATCTATAAATATTCATATTAACAACTGCAACAGTGATGAATGTTGTTGGGGTGGTGGCAGAGTAAAAGACGGTTGGGAGGTGGGGGGAAAACGTCCATAGTAGGAGCAGCATGTAAGGTAAGTGACCGTTGAGGGTGTGTGGGGGGGAATGTCCATAGGGGGGAGTAGCAGGGGTGAGCAGGTAGCTTACTGGTGGTGGCTATTCAGCACCCTGATGGTGAGGGTGGAAACTATTGGCCAGTCTTCCCAGTTTTTGCCATGATGCTCCTGTACTGCCCCGCATCTGAGTGATTGAAGCGAGGAGAACAGGGCATGGCTTGTGTGGCTGGGGTCCCTGATGATCTTCTAGGCCTTTTTGTCTGACACCTGGTGTTGTAGGTGTCCTGTAGGGCAGGCAGTGTGCACCCAAGGGTGCGTTCGGCTGAGCGTATCACCCTCTGATGCGGCCTGTGGTTCTCGGCGGTGGAGTTGCGTACCTGGCTGTGATGCAACCCGACAGTGTAGAACAGCGAGAGCCCTCGGGGACAGGACACATTTCTTCAGCATCTTGAGGTTCAAGAGTCGCTGTTGTGCCTTCTTCACCACGGAGTCCGTGTGGTTCGACCATTTCAGCTTCTCAGATGTGTTTCAGCTTCTCAGATGTGTACGCTGAGAAATTTGACGTTATTGACCGTCTCCACAACGGCCCGGTTAATGAGGATGGGGGTGTGTCCAGCCTCGTTCCTCAAGTCCATAATCAAGTCCATAATCAGCTTGTTTGTTTGCTAACGTTGAGAGAGAGAAGTTGTTTACCTGGCACCACACCGTCACAGTGCCTACCTCATCCCTGTAGGCTGATCTCGTTGCTGTTGGTCATCCGGCCTACTACTGTTGTGTCGTAAGCAAACTTGATGAGAGAGTCTGGGTCGGCAGCCTTGCGAGTAGGGCTGACCCTAATTAGTTGACCGGTCGATTGTTTGGTCGATGGGATGTTGTTCAACCCAGATATTTTTTAGTCGAACAGTAGCAAAATATATATATATTTTTATGGCACATAAGACACCTGTCTTATTCGTGCCCATCTCAGTGAACTAATCCATTGCGGAGGCTGTGGGGATGGCACAGTCCAAGAAGGGGAGTGTGGCAGCACAATGCACATCTCTCCAGAACGCACTCTCTCCCACCAATTTGTGCACATGCATTGTTTCATAACTTCATTGTGTGAATTGTTTGGGTTTGATTGTTAGTGTATATCAATTCCCCATGACATATATAGGTAGTACATTTACCCTTAAATGCTATCATTTCAAATCTACAATGTTTGTTTGGTTACGGTAATATCTGTTAATGCATTCAATATATTATTATTACAGTCTTACCGTTCTCGTTGTCAGAGTGGACACGTTGTTTGCAGAGTGCTCAACCGAGGCTACACTTGTGTGAAATAAGTTTTGGTTTATTTTATTCCATTTACGAGTTGACAATTTAGTCAATATTTTGTTTGGAGTGCTCCTGTCAATGTTGAGTAAGGACGCGCACCTGATTACGCATAGAATTAGACCTACAGGATTCCTGGCCTGCACACAAATATAGGCATATAAAATGTGCCTATTTGGGGGATCTGATAGGTTTTCTGATTGGCTTCATGCAGCACCACTAAGGAGGAGTGGAGCTTCTCAAAGTAACATTTTCTTCGGCTCAAACAGTCCGTTTTTACATCCATGACAATAGTTCAATGTATTTGAAAATCATTTTCAGCTCTGTCCCTTTTGATAACCACTCCGTGTTTAAGAGACAAATGTCATGCTCTGGGCCTTCCGAGTGGCGCCTAGAGGCATCACTACAGACCCAGGTTCGATCCCAGGCTGTGTCACAGCCCGCCATGACCGGGAGACCCAAGAGGCGGTGCACAATTGGCCCAGCGTCGTCGGGTTTGGCCCATCGCGCTCTAGCAACTCCTTGTGGCGGACCTGGCGCCTGTAAGCTAGATTTCGGTTGCCAGTTGTAAGGCGTTTCCTCCGACACATTGGTGCAGCTGGCTTCCGAGTTAAGCAGTGCAGCTTGGTATGGTCATGTGTTCCGGAGGATGCATTGCTCTCGACCTTCACCTCTCACGAGTCCGTACGGGAGTTGCAGCAATGGTACAAGACACTACCAATTGGATGTCACGAAATTGGGGAGAAAAGGGGGTAAAAGTACAAAAATACACTGATCCAGCAGAAAAGTCATAAAATAGGTCTACCTGATTACTTGTTATCCCAATGACCGCAATGACCTACAGCTGTGTCTGTACCAAGCTCACTGGCACCATGTTGCAAATTCGGGTAGGACCTGTTAATAGTTGATACAATGTTTCAAGTTTGTTGCAGACAGGCCATGCGCAGCCAATGTGATTTATTGGATGTTTATTTTTATCAGGATATTTTTCTACCTGCAGGTTGCAATGTTTTAATTTGTTGGCTTTATGGGCTATTTTAAATAGTTGGCAATAGAAGTTACTTTTTAGGTTTATATAATTTTCTTTTAGATTAAATTTAGATTAATCACATGACAATGATTTTGAGATACAAAGACATTATTAGAAAGAAATGAAACTGTTCAACGAAAAAATGCATATGTAAACCATAACTGGCAAGCAGAATTATATTAATTTAACCTTTATTTAACTAGGCAAGTCAGTGAAGAACAAATTCTTATTTACAATAACGGCCTACCTCAGCCAAACCCGGACGACGCTGGGCCAATTGTGCACCGCCCTATGGGACTCCCAATCACGGCCGGATGTGATACAGCCTGAATTCGAACCAGGAACTGTAGTGACGCCTCTTGCACTGAGATGCAGTGTCGAAAGCTGCGCCACTCTGGAGCCCCATCGGTAGAAATGGTAAGAGAAATTGGCATTCCAAATGAGAAAGCTTGCCGCCGTCTCATGTAGCCTATTACCGGCAACTTCCGGAAAGTAACGACAGAATCTGCAAAAGCCAGTAGGGAACGGGAGGAGGATGGTCAGGACAGGTTAAGTTTTTTTTCTTCTGGTTGTAATGATCTCTGGCTCCCTCTTAAGTAATTTGTGTCTTATTTCGTCAAACAGTGCGCTTAAAGCATCAGACAAGCTCAATGCATATATAGTTGAATTTATTAAAACACATAGGGTGTGTCTATATATGGAAAAATACACGTTTTAAAATGTTGACCAATTGTTTGAAAGAACAGGCGACTTTCGGTCTATTAAGATCTTTTGGGGGTCGGGGACAGCCCTGTGGTAAACTCCTGAATCCCGGAACATATTCCAGTCTGTGCTAACCAAACAGCCCTGTAGCCTAGTATCCGTGTCATCGGACCTCTTCCGTATTGAGCGTGGCACTGGTACTTCCAGCACCAAAAAAACCCCCACAGAAAATAGCAGGATTGGTCAGAAGCACGTAAAATGACTGCAATCCATTGCAGTGCCATTCTCTCTCATTCAACAGTAGTGAGAGCAATAAGGAAACAGCTCCATACATACTAGACATCCTAGCAGTAGAGTTACCGTTCTCTTGTCAGGGCAGTCGGAGGCCAGGAAGCCCAGCAGCAGAGTGAAGAGGGTGGGCAGGATCTCCCGGAGGGTGCGGGGCGTGTTGGACACCACAATCTTCCACACGTGTAGGGAAGCCTGTCGCACCACCAGCTGGGTGTCTGAACGGCCCATATAGAGGCCAGACAGGACCCGGTTACGCCGCTCTCCACCCAGCGCTCCGATGATAGCCTGGGGGAGAGGAGGAAGAGGGCTCAGCACCAAGACTACATACATTCAATATTATTTACTTCTCATATCAACCATTATAGAACCAGCAATCTATACAGGAAAATCATGTCAGAATACCTTGTTGGACTGCGCCGTGCCAAAGTTATCGTCCTCTGAAGCGGTCTCAGTGGTCATCTTGCCTGTGACTCCTGAAATGTGGAACAGTAGGTCTCCCAGCAGCTGCACAGAGCTGAATCTGTGGTCCAGAGGCAACATGGAGGCTCAGTTAAGACTTACATTTCCAAGAAAAGTATTTAGTATACTATATAATGTTGCATATAATATCCAATCAAAAATTCACATTTTGACCAAAAGTGTAGATAATCCTCTAAGAAAACTCTTGTCTCTATCATAACCTGTTCAAAATATACTGGAGTTTTGACTCTTGTAGGATGGTCAAAATTTGGGCGAATAAATCAATGGAAGTCAGATATTTTTGTTGGGTCATAAATCAGGAAAATAGCATGGCGTCAGATGGGCTGGATGCTGTGCGAGAATTAAAGCTCCCGGACAGGCTTACAATTGAACTTGTCATCTTTCTTCTCAAATCCGGATAACATAAAACATCAGACGGATTTGAGAAATAGTATTTTCATATACGCTGTTCATATTAATGCAAAGTTTGTGGTTTTTCACAGACGTCTCACAAAAACAAGCGTATCTCTGAAATGTCAATGGAACACTCAGCATATTTAAGCCTTTTACATTTAAATCAGCTGGTGTCGTGCTCATTTTCCCATTTGCATCTGTGGAAACAACTTGGGAGAGGACGACCACAAAATGTAAAATCCTAAAAAGCTTAGCCGAGACACCAGCACCACTGTCAACGGAGCTCGGTGCTTAATGTCGATATGTTACAGAAAGACACCACTGAAAGATTCAGAACATGAAGAATCATATTTGTCCTGGTAAAACGCAAAGTATAACACAAAGAAGTGAAATGTCATCACCAAAGCGCGTTTTCACCCACCGACATCTTATAATATCACATAAATTATGTTAGAGTAGATGTCTAACCTAATCCTCCAGAGGTCGTCAAACAGGCCCTGTTCCAGTTCAGGCAGCAGCAGGGCGATGGCCGTCTCAGCGTACATGCTGATGATGCGCTGGCCGGCACGCAGGGCAGTGTCTCTCACATATTCATTCTCATCAGCAAGAGCCTGATAACAGAGGAGAGGGGGAGACTGGTGAGAGGTAATCGCAACCAGAGAGAGGGATGGTGGTGAATGGAGAGTGCTCCCTACCTTGAGGATGCAGGGGATTATGGGGCCAACGTAGGGTGTGAACCTGTCCCCGAAGGTGAGTGGAAGGTAGATGAACATCATGATGTAACCGTCGCGGACGTGGGAGGCGATGTCCACCTTGCTGGCCGTCTGCACCACGTCTGGCATCAGCTTGTCTAGCTTCTCCACTCCCAGCCCAGCCATCACCTCAGCCAGACCTTGGGCAGCTCCAGAGCGGTCCACAGAGCTCTGCTCAGATGCCAGGGTCTCCATGAGCCAGGGAAGCAGGTCATCAAAGCACGACTCACCCATGCCCTTCACCATGGCACCCAGCGCCTTAGCAGACACGGTACGCACCTGGTAGAGGAGTGGAGAAGGAGCGAGAGTTATCAGGTAACCAAATCACATTCACTTGTTTGTTGATGAGCTCTTCGGTACAAGCACATACCTCAGGCACAGGGTCCAGCAGAGAAGCTTTGAGTCCAGGAATGACACTGGGCAGGTATGGGGACAGGTCCTGTAACACAAAGACAACACATTGTGTCAACCAATAGAAACACACATAAAACAGTAGAGCATTTTAGAAGATCAATTGTAGTACAATGCAACTCAATATCCCAGTGCTGTTTTGTACCTTCTGGTCGGTGAGGGAATACATGTTGCCAATGATCTGAGCGGCCATCTTGCGAGTGTCGGTGGAGCGGTCCTGGAAGGCCCTCTGGACGATGGGCATGATGAGAGCCAGGGAGGGGGCGTCGATGAAGTGGACAAACTTGGTGTCCAGCAGCGTCTGCAGGCAGTTCTGGGTCTTACGGGAGGGGTCAGTGAGGGCGTCCAGCAGGATGGGGGTTATGGCTGAGGGGGACAGAATATCTGTTAGTAACTATCCTGAAGTACAAATCTGAAATATTATCCTATTCATACCGCTCTGAATTGAAGTTTGTCATTTGCCTAACTAAATCTCAGAGTTTAACACAGCCCTCTTACCCAGGATCTCAGGGTTGCGGATGACAGAGCCAATCTGTCGTAGGGCCTGCTGGCCGGCATTCTGCACTTTGACATGGGAGTCAGTCAGCACCTCGGTCAGCTTGGGAACAATGCTGGGCAAGCAGGAGGACAGCTGCTTAGGGGCACAGTATGCCATAGCCCCCAGGAGTTCCACAGAACCTGGAAGGAGGAGAAGAGAGAGGGGGTAGAGAGGGAGCAACAGAAGCAGTAGTGGGGTGCAGAGGAAGGGAGGACAGGATAAGAGGTATGGCGGTATCAGGACTAACCAGCTGAAATAAGTCTAACAGGTGATTGATTTTGAATGGTTGTGTCCTCAGAGCTCTCTAAAAGGCCCATGATGCTGTGGGTTGACCCTCACCTGCTTTTGTCCTCCAGGATTCCTCCTCAAGAGCCACCAGCAGGGAGGGCAGCACCAGCTTCACCCCATGGGCACTCAGGTTCCTCATCACCGCCTTGGCACAGTCGTCTGACGCCTGGGAAAGGGCAGGGAGGTTAGGCAGAGCGTAATGCACAACATAAACGTGAGTGAATGTGAGAATTATTAGGTGGAAAATGAGTGTTTGGTGTGAGAGAGGAGGAAAGGCAGAGGGAGGTGGGATTGAAATGAGAAGCTGGTAATGGTCATCCTACCTCTCTGACATACTGGTTCCCGTCCCCGAAGCAGAGCAGGAGGTGAGGCAGCACGTGGACCACGTAGGGCTCAAACAGCTTCCCCAGCATGTTGCACAGCATCTCAAAGGCAAACAGAGCACCTGGAAAAGAGAGAGGGAGAGAGAACTGTATAAAAAAATCAGTCACAGATAGCGGTAGAACCAACTAAACCATGGAGCCCAGTAAAGGTTAAGCAACTGACGAGGAGTCACCGACCCTCTCTGCGTCTGAAGTTTTTCTTGTCCTGGATGGCGTCGGTCAGGGTGCTCATGATGTCCTGCTGTTTGAGGGCCAGGATGCCCAGGCCTTTGACCAGGCCTGCCAGGCCATAGGCCGCGCCCTTCCTCTCCGCGTACTTGTCACTCTCCAGCAACAGCTGCAGCAGCTTCCGCACCATCCCCCCAGCATCCTCCCTGATGGCAGGGACCAGAGGGGGCAGGCAGCTAGCCACAGACTCCTGGACCTGAGGGAGGGAGGAGAGACGGACAAGGCAACAGTTACTACAAGCAGGTTTAGTGTTGCTCAGCTGAGGCCAATGTAACCATGTAAAGGCATTCCATTGTAAAGATCAATGCATATAGGTTACAGAAAGATGTTTATATGTTTCAAGATGAAACATCTAAAAATAATAATGGGAGGGACTTTACCAGAGAAAGGTTGGTGGTCATATGCACATCCTTAAAAAAATGGAGTTGGGGGGTTGGAGGGACGCCATGTGCGACTGACGTGTTTTCTGTTTGCTCCCGCGGTTTTCTTAAAGTTCATGTGAATTTTGCAGCAGAACCGTATTTATTTTCAAATATTCGTTTGGTGATCCCTTTTCGTGAAATCAAGACTACTTTGCTTTCTAATGTCAGCATGTCGACGAAACATAAGGCTAAAAGCCCGGCCTACAAGACCCACTCTCATCACCGCACTCTCCTGAGTCTGAGGGCCCGGGGACTCATACTTTACCCGGGGGTGTGGCTTGGCCTGGCGGCGCTGAAATTAACATTCAAGGCCATCAAACTACTACGCTCCGAGATAGTTGAAATGAAAACGGAGGTAGGTGCTACGATTGAGGCCCGAATACAGGAGGTTTCTGATACTTTAAAAGCAGATTTAACCATCCTACCAATGTCTCCGACCGAACTACCTCCCTGGAGGCTGACGTGAAAAGCCTAGCTGCGGATCTGAAAAAGGTGAAGGAGAGCTGCGTGAGTTTAGAGGGATTCTCTCGTCACAATAACCTGAGACTTGTATCGGTCCCAGAGATTTTGTTTATGGGCTGCTGAAAGGATGTTCCTGCCTTAGATGAGAAGCCCCTGATTGATCAGCCCACCGGTCACTGTGCCCAAAGCCCCGGGATGGTGAGAGGCCCCGTGACATAATTCTTCGAGTGCACTTTTTCCATGAGAAGATGGAGATTCTTCGACGAGCCCGCAAAACCACTCTGAGCTTTCAAGGACAGAGCTTCTCCATCTACCAGGACTACTCCCCCACTGTTTCCAGGCAGCGCGCAACTTTTGGACAGGCCAAACGACTACTACGGGACCATCCAGGTGTGAAGTATGGACTGCGATTCCCGGCTCTCATGATGGTAAAGACTACACATTTGAATCTCCGGATGAGGCTATGGCTCACATTCAACGTCACATCAAGAAGTCTTGAAGTTGCTCATAGATCAGCAACTGTTGCTTGCAAACTGTGGATAGTAAGTAGCCCACCTGTGGTACAATTATGTTTAGATAGAACAGGCTAGTCTTGTATAGTTGGTGAAACTATTCAGGCTTATTTGATGTGATCTAATGTTTTGATCATCTAGTGTGCGTGCCTTACAAGCTTTCAGTCATTTTAATTTCATTGTATTAAGGTTTTACTTAACTCATTTGTTTCTAGGCTGTCTCGTTCACATTTTCATTTTGTTTACATAGTGTCTCAGTGACTCAAAATATTTTTGGTTATTTGTTTACTGCATGGGTTTGCACCGACCCAGTCAACAGTAAATGTTCCGAGGCTACATGTTTTTGGGGGTCTTCATTTCAATTTTAAAGGTTTTGAGCATCATTTATGCCCAGCAAACGTTCAACGTTGCGCACAAGTAGTTTTTTGGTCTTGGTTGTAAGTTGTCGCAGCGTCAAAATGAGACAAACTATTTTTTTTAATGATTGTCTTACTACGATTTGCTCACTTCAAATTAGTTTTTTGGTTGAGAGCCTTTATACATTTTATTTATTTTCTCTCTCAATGCCTGTTATAAGACTGGGAATATAATTATATACATCTACAAGTGGTGCTTTTGTAATTTTGTTTGCACAAGGGATTCACTTTTAATTTCTCTCTCTTTTTGCTGCTTGATTCACTAACACAAAACACGACTTTAAAGAGCGGGACTGAGGGTTTAGGTTTAAAACCGCACTCTCACAGACATACTGTGCGAAGAGAACATGTTCTATTTAGGCTTGTACCTCGTTTGGGGAGGTACTGTCTGAGATGGGGGGAGGAAGGCTGAATTGTTCAGTTCTAACATTGTCATTCTGTCTTTTTAGTGCAAATGTTACATTTCTATAAGAGACTCACTTGAAGACTGGTGAGAATTTTAGGATGCGTAGGGACTGGGTTGGTCAAGTGTTCCACTTTAACTTTCATAGTAAATCAAGAGGTGCTGCCATTTTGGTTGATAAATCTACTCCCTTGGTAGCTTCTGAGGTTATTGCTGATCCTAAGGGACGATATGTCATAGTAACCGGTAAACAGTTTTCTACCCTTCTTGTTTAGGCTAGTGTTTATGCTCCCAGTTGGGGTGACAAGTTTCATTTCTTCCTTTTGATCTGCTATACCCAATTTAGATTATCATTTGTTGATTTTAGGGGGGGATTTCAACTGTACAAAGTCCTCACGAAGAACTACTGGCCCATCTAAATGTGCCCTACTTATTCAAATCTTTTCTTCAGAAATATGCTGTTTGAGGCCTGGCGTTTCCTACACCCTACAGATAGACAGTATTCATTTTATTCTCATGTTCATCAAACACTCATCAAACATTGAAACATACTTCTTTTTGGACAAAAAACTTCTGCCTAACCTTCGACGGTGTACTTACGAGAGTATTGTTATTTCTGATATTCACTGTTAGTGCTTGAACTAGTTTCCCCAGCGACCTATGTGTTATCAATGGTGTCCATTTTACTCTCAGATAAGGAGTTTGTCAATTTCATTTCTTCTGAAATCACCTTATACGTAGAAACTAATTCAACGCCAGGTATGTCCTGCTCTACCATATGGGAGTCTCTCAAAGCATACCTACGTGGCCAAATTATTTCTTATACAGCCAACCAAAACAAAGTTCGCTCTCAGCGACTTTGGGACCTGAGCGAGTCCATAGCCACATTGGATGAGAAGTATGCTATAGATCCTTCCTCTGATCTACATAAAAAGAGCCAACTACTCCAATCTGAATTTGACGAGCTTTCTACCAGGCAAGCTGAACAGTTACTCTTGCGAGCTCGGTACAGAGTGTATGAACAAGGCGATAAGGCCAGTAAACTCCTTGCACATCAGATCCGTAAATATCTGCGCTATACACCTCTGAATCCCCTCAAGACCCTTTGCGGATTGATTCATTTTTTAATGGCTTGAATATGCCTTCAATTGATACAGACTCCCATGACAATCGAGAAGAAGAATTTACACCTGACTAGATTGCAACAGCAGTGTCCGCAATGAAAAGTGGTAAATCACCAGATCCGGACGGTTTTCCAACCGAATTCTACAGGATGTTTTCTGGTCTGCTTTGCCCATTCTTGTCTCGATTATTTGCAGAGTGCCTTAATACCTCAAAGCTACCGCCTAGTCTTTTATTTCATTACCATTAAAGAACAAAGACCCCCTGGAATGTGGATCCTATCGCCCAATCTCGCTTTTAAACTGTGATTACAAAATCCTAGCCAAGCTTTTAGTCATCCGTATGGAAGGCTCGCTGCACCAAGTAATACACTGACCAGACTGGCTTTGTGAGAAATAGGCATTTATTTTTCAATATTAGGCGTCTTATGAATATACTGTACTCCCCAGCGTCGGAGGACCCGGAGGTGGTGGTCTCACTTGATGGGGAAAAAGCTTTTGACCGCGTTGAGTGGGATTACCTAACAGCTGCCCTTTATAGATTTGGCTTTGGCCCCAAATTCATTGCGTGGATAAAGATTCTTTATTTTCCCCCATGGCTTCTGTACGCACTAACAACTTGTCCTCTGACTATTTTCCCTTGCACCGCAGATCCAAACAGGGTTGTCCACTCTCCCCCTTGTTGTTTGCTTTGGCAATCAAGCCTCTCGCCATTGCACTACGCTCTAATGATGACATTCAAGGAATAATCAGGACGGGCTTAGAGAAGAGTCTCGCTATATGCTGACGACCTCCTTTTGTTTATCTCTAACCCTGATACCCCATTGCCTCATCTGTTCTTTAAAAAATTGGATCAATCTCAGGGTACAAGCTGAATCTAGGCAAGAGTGAGCTTTTTCCTATAAATAATGCTGCTTTAAAGTACTCTTTTACAAGTTCTCAGTTTAAGATTGTCCGGTATCAATTCGCCTACTTGGGAGTTAAAGTGACAAGGAAATATTCAAATTTGTTACAGGAAAACTTTGTTGCTCTTGCAGACAGTTTGAAACAATCTTTTACTTTTTGGAATCCGCTACCTCTTTCTCTTATCGGAAGGATTTTAATGTCATTAAAAATGAATGTGTTGCCCAAATTTTTATATTTATTTCAATGTTTACCCATTTTTATTCCAAAATCTTTTTTAAATCACTGGATCAAACATTCATGTATTTTATTTGGGATGGCAAGGTACCACGGATTGGTAGAAAACATTTACAGAAGCTTTAGCTCTACCACATTTTCAGACATACTATTGGGCTGCAAATTTCAGAGGCCTCCGTGTAAACCTGCTGTACTTTCTTCTGTGTTGTGCTCGTCTCTCCCAGTGTCCCTAGGCGAAAGGTGTGTCAACCCAATTGTAAAGCAGTCTCTTAAAATTTGGAATCAGTTCCGCTTAGCCTTTAGCCTCCGAGGCTTTTCTCCATCAGGCCCAATCAATCAGAACATTTTATTTCCTCCATCTTTGCATGATGGGGCTTTTGCAATCTGGCACTCACTAGGCATCGCCTCGCTAGCCCAATTCTTCTCTGATGATACATTTGCCTCTTTTGCTCAGATACAGGAAAAGTTCAACCTCCCACCGTCCCACTATCTCCAGACTAGAAACTTTGTCAGAGCTAACACACCTGGATTTCCCCATAGGCCTGCAAATACAGCTATAGAGAGCATCTTTGAGCTGAACAAGCTTCCTAGAGGCGCAATTTCAGATGTCTATGCAATCATTAATGACTTACAGAACCCTTCTTTGGTGCCTTTAAAGACTCGATGGGAAAAGGATTTGGGGGAGAACTTGGGGAAGACGCCTGGGAATCTGTGCTGCACAGGGGGCACTCGTCCTCTTTTAGCACTAGACACAGCCTCATTCAATTCAAGGTGGTTCACCTTATCCACTGGTCGGGGGCCAAACTTGGAAGAATATTCTCTGATTTTGATCCTACCTGTGTCAGATGTAAAGTGGAACCAGCCACAGTGTTGCATATGTTTTGGGGCTGTCATAAACTGTCAGGTTTCTGGAAATTAATATTTAAATGTTTCTCTGATATATATGACACTGTTATAGATCCGTCTCCCCTTACAGCCCTTTTTGGAGTACTGCCCATGGGTACCCCCCTGTCAAGAATCCAGTCGGACACTGTTGCTTATACAACTCTTTTAGCTCAACGGCTAATACTACAGAACTGGAAGATGACAGCTTCCCCATCTTATAAATATTGGTTGAGAGATGTGTTGTGATGTGGGAACCCCAAACTGTTTAATGAGGCTTGGGCTCCATTCCGGTCTTACTTTAAACAGTCCATCCTCTGATGGCATTCCAATTAAAACTAAAATAAGTCTGTATTTGTCCCCCCTGTGACTTAAGAGTTGGAGGAGCTTCTCTCTGTGTTTTTGCATGGGGGCAGGCATTAAGGTTGATGGTGTGCTTATTGATTGTGACCTGCGGATGCCTTGTTCATCTTGCCCAGTCAGAGACTAAAATGTGACCTTGTTTTTCCCAGTTTTTTATTTTTAACTTTTGTTCACGAGTACATAAAATGATGATTTAAAAAAAATATATATTTTAAAGCATTGTAAACGGTTTATTGTTGGTCCAGTGGCTGGTCGGTCCTGTGGCCATGACTGCTTGTGAGTGGTTGCATTTCTCCACCCCTATCCCTAGACTGTTTACAGGAACAATGGTGAGGTGTTTGCTCTGTCCCTGTACTATAGATTGCCCTTTAACCTTTGTAGCCTTCTGCCTGGTGTGTTTACCTTGTCTAAAGTATGGTATCTTTGAAGCTATTTTTTGTAAAAAAAAAATACATTATTTGTATTTTTTCTAGTTGAGTATATTAGTTATATTGCTTTGTGTTGTCTTGTCTGTTTAAAACGGGGAAAAAAAAGTTGCTGGACTAATGAAGGATACTTGAAAAGAACAGGTAGGCCTGCTAATGTAATATGCTTCCAACTGCCACCTTCATTGACAACGTTTTCATCCAACATAGATGAAAATCCTTGTTGGATCGAAACCTTGTCAATAACGGTGGTAATTGGGACCATGTTCAGTGTGTGGGCCTTTGTCCTTTTTAAGGATGTTCCAGTACCTGCTGTGAGGGTGTTGAAAGGGCAGTGATGAGCTTGGCCACGATGGGTTTGACCTTGGGGTCACTCTTGTCCAGATGTTTGGCCAGAGAGCCCATTAAGATGACCACACTCTGGCGGACTGAGTCGTAGCTGGCGTCCTGGGGGGCGTCCTTCAGGAACTCCTCGAACACCGGGAGCAGGGAGCTCACATTGTCCTGGAACACAACAGGCAACACACTGCTCAGAAAGGAGACACAAAAATGGATATACTCTATTGAGTTAGTAGGAGTCCATTGAGAGAAGAGCAAATGCATTGGGTGCCAGGAGATGGGTGTGGTTGTATAGAATAAATCAAATAAACCATGTTGGTACCTTTCCGTGTGTGTTGAGGGCGGAGAGGGCAGCGTCCAGCATGCAGCGCCGCACCTCAGGGTGACGGTCATTCAGGGCGTCAGGAACAAAGAACAGGAAGAGAGGAGTGACCTGGGGCTCATCCAGGTACTGACACAACTTGTTCAGAGCCAGAGCGATGCCACACCTGCAGACACCAACACACCCTTAGACACCATGCACAAGGTGGTCCCACTTAAACACAGCAAATAAGGATCTAGAGAGTAGAATAAGAGTTGTATTGACATTGTCGAGTGGCAGAGCGTCCTCTAACCTGGCTTCCCACTGGTCAGGTGGTTGTTCAGAGATGACTCGTCCTAAAGCATCCAGGACAGGAGGAGGTCTCTGTAAAAACACAACAGTTTCACATTGACCCTGGTTCTAGCCTACAATATTACACCACTCCTGATACCCAGTGACTAGTGGCTACTCCTGAGCTGTGATAGGAGGGACACGGTGGAGGGAGACTCACATAGAGTTTCTGGTGGTAGAGCTCATTGAGCTGGCCCAGGACTATGGGGGACTGGTCGCGGTACTCGCTGATGGCGCTGGACAGAGCCTCGGCACCTGCAGTACGCACAGCCTCCTCGTGGTGGGTCACATCCCCGATGAGCAGAGAGCACAGCTCAGGGACTAGCTCTAGACATAGAGCCTGCCACAGCCTGGGGGAGAGAAGAAGGGGAGCAGAGAGGTATGGTCAGTCACAGCAGCTACACAACATGAGATGGGAGACACGTTACTTCACAAAAGCAAAGTCATTCTGAAGAGGGGAGCTATATCCTTTATGCAAAGTATTAATATTATCTGAAAAGTATTACATGGATGAGACAACATTAGCTACTCACTTCTCAGCCAGAGTCCTTCCCTCCTCCTCCACATCAAACCTGGACACCCACAGCCTGCGGAGGACACTCAGACCACTGGCATCTGTACTTTCTGTAGGCAGAGCCATCTCCATCTCCGTCAGGCCCTGGACAGAGAGAGGGGGGTTGGGACATTAACACACATCCAAAGACCCACACACAGTAATTACGCACAGTACATACACACACACACACTAATCAAATCGCATTTGTCACGTGCCTGAATACAGCAAGTGTAGACTTTACCGCAAAATGCTTAATAACGAGCCCTTTCCCAACAATTTGTTAAAGAGAACATGAACAATTTGATCAAAAAGAAAATAGTATAACAATAAAATAACAATAATGAGGGGTAACATTCAATACAAGGGGTAACGAGTCAGTGTGCTGGTGTACGAGGTAGTTGGGGTGAATCATTGAGGTAATATGTACATGTAGGTAGGGTATGAAAAGCAGAAAGTCCGGGTAGCCGTTTAATGAACTGTTCAGCAGTCTTATGTCTTTGGGGTGGAAGCGGTTTCCTATTTCCTCACCCTGAGGGCAGCGTCTCTGACAGAGAAGCAGGGGGAGAGCAGAGCCTCCAGCAGGACGTCGATCTCATCCTGCTCAGCCAGAGCACAGCCCTTCTCTCCTCCTCCACTGGCACACACCGCCGTCAGACACTGGGACGCCAGCACCTGAAACACACACACACAGTATGAACGTACGCGATAGCTCTACTAATTAGTATTTGTCTGTAAATGTGGTAGAAGCATTGCCTGGCCACCCAGACTCCTTCCGGACGTTAGTTTCTTCTCCGCAATGAGTCTGGATCCGTGTACCTCCTCGACCCTTTACTAAATGCAAACACATGCGGGGCTGTCTGATTGGACTATAAACCGATGGGTTGGGCCAGAGCGGCAGTTTGAAAATTCGTCATTGCCTTTGATACTCTGATTAGTTAGAGACAATCCAATCACTGATGACTGTTTTGTACAACGCCCCTCTCGCCGCCACAAACGACTTCTATGATAAAAGTCTCAGACTAAAGTATGTAGCGGCATTGGACCGAGCAGCAGAAGAATTTAGTGTGTCATTGTCAGGCTAATAGAAGCATGGTGCACCTGCAGTCTGGGTGCTGCAGTGGAGATGACTCTGGTCAGGAGCAGCAGCATACCGAAACGAGGTAGCAGCTCAGGTCCATTCTGAGAGACAGAGACAAGAAACATATCATACAAACATAAGCCCTTTGTCTATGATAGAGTGGAGAGTTTAGGAAGAGAGGACAAGTATATATACATTGATAGGAGACGCCTCAGACAACGGGAGGTGACAACACACTGCTAAACTCAAACTTTTATTTTGGTTTTTGTATTTTAGCTCTTTTTCCTCCCCAATTTCGATCATGTCTCATCGCTGCAACTCCTCCAACGGGCTCAGGAGGCGAAGGTTGAGTCATGCGTCCTCCGAAACATCCACCAACTTAACCCAGAAGCCAGCCGCATCAATGTGTCGGAGGAAACACTGTTCAACTGAAGACCAAGGTTAAACTGCAGCCCGCCACAAGGAGTCGCTAGGGTGCGACGCTGGGCCAAATGAGCCGGAAGCTGGGCCAAACCTTCCCTAAGACCGCTAAACCTTCCCCTAACCCCCTGGGCCAAAGGCTGGGCTCCCCTAACCCGGACGACGCTGGGCTAAACCCTCCCCTAACCCGGACGACGCTGGGCCAAACCCTCCCCTAACCCGGACGACGCTGGGCCAAACCCTCCCCTAACCCGGATGACGCTGGGCCAAACCCTCCCCTAACCCGGACCACGCTGGGCCAAACCCTCCCCTAACCCAGACGACGCTGGGGACCACGCTGGGCCAAACCCTCCCCTAACCCGGATGATGCTGGGCCAAACCCTCCCCTAACCCCTAACCCGCATGATGACGCTGGGCCAAACCCTCCCCTAACCCGGATGACGCTCCTCCCTAACCCGGGACAACGCTGGGCCAAACTCTCCTCTAACCCGGACAACGCTGGGCCAAACCCTCCCCTAACCCGGACCACGCTGGGCCAAACCCTCCCCTAACCCAGACGATGCTGGGTCAATTCTGCGCCGCCCTATGGGATTCCCGATCACGGCAGGTTGCGATACAGCCCAGGATAGAACCTGGGAGTGACGCCTCAAGCGCTGCGATGCAGTGCTTTAGACCGCTGTGCCACTCGGGAGGCCCAACTTGATCAACTCTTACCTCATCGATGAGTATATCTGTGGTGTCAACCTCGGCGCGGAGTTGAGCGTGCACATTGATGACCTGCAGGGCACGGACCTGCATGCTCTCCGTCTCCTCGGTGCAGCCTGAGGAGTCCCTGAGCACGGTGTTGAGCAAGGGGAAACAGAAGGAGAAGGCTGGGGCAGACAGTGGAGCCATGTCTGAAACAACAGGATGAGCGCATTAGCCCATCTGCAGGTAATATACTTGCTCTACGTCCTTGATGTGTATTTGTCACTATTGTCTCGCCCTCTCCCTGCGTGTGTGTCCTCACCACCACCCTTGCCCTCTCTGTGTGGGACAGTGTGCATGTGCAGCAGGCCGACAGTGCGCTGGGTGGCTGTATCTAGATCCTCCTGTCCCCAGGCCTCGTCCAGATCACACTCAGGTTTCATCAGGCGTAAGGTCACCTGGCCCACCAGCACAGCTGTGGAGAAGGCCAGGAGTAGAACATGCAGGAGGTTAGAGCAAGTTTCCTCACCGAAACTATTTCCCTCCACAGATCAGACAACTGGAGATATGTAGGTGTGTGGTCAAGAACATAGTGAGAGACAGCTCTCCCTAGTGTAGTAGTCCATGTACCCAGGTAGTGCAGCTCCTTGGAAATGAGACAGGCTCCTATGTCGAGGAAGGCCTGCTGCAGGCGTGGGGCAGCCAAGGGGGAGTGGAGGAGAGGCAGTAGGACCTGGAGGACCCCTGGGAGCTGCCAGGAGATCTGGGGAGGCTTCTGGATCAGCGTTGCCTCCAGCAGACCCACCGCACACCGCAGCTCCATGTCCAACTGACAACCACAATCACACAACAATCAACGATCAATCAAACAGGAATATTATTATGTCAATGTCCAGAATCTAAAGTTTGAGAAACGGGGTTCAAATATCTAGCCGTACCCCCTGTAGTCTCTTGCGAATGGAGGACTCTTTCTCCAGCTGGGCTTGCATCATCTCCTTCTGTTTGCTGGTCAGCTGCAACTCGTCTTTGATTCCTTTCTTCTTCTTGATCTCCTAAACCACATCATCAAAATCCCAGTGAATTTCAAAACTACTTTCTTCAATTATATAATGGTTCCATCATAATTCAACCTACTAAAATGATTGGATAAGTTAACAGAGGAGGATCAAACGGTTCCAATATGCTCCTGTATCTAGTAACCCATAAGATGAGGTAGGAGTGCATCTAGTCTCCATCAATCACAGTCCCCCAGTCTCACCTCCTGCAGCTCCAGTTCTATGATCTGTTCCTTATACGAGTAGGCCTTGTTCTCCCTCTTCATGTTTCCCTTCTTAGTGCTCTCTTGCTGGGCACTGCACAAGAAGAGAATGAAATGTTGAAACAAGCCTTACAAACAACAACAAAGAAATCAACAACATAGCCAAAGTGTTTTTAGATCAATGATAAGTGTTTACAATGGTAAACCCACAGAACACCTCTTACAGTAGTAATACAGTGTGTTTGTGTCCTACCTCTGGATAATGCTCTTGTCATACAGCTCTCCCTCAGGGGTGAGCATGATGGCGTACTCCTCTCTGGTGACCTGCCGCAGCGCCGGATTGGACAGCCACTGTTTCACATGCTCCATCACCCGCGGCAACAGCTTGATAGGAGAGAGACCGGACAGGGCACCAACCGCATTCCTTACAGCCTGGAGAAACAAGAGGACCGACCATCAGTCAGCCAATAAGAGAACAGGTCAAGTTGGATCATAGGCTTGTCTCAACTAATCACAAGAGCAAAAGTGGGCCTGAACCAACCCTTGGCTGTGGGTGTAAGTATGTATGTGTATTGTAATGTGTACATCTGATATAAGGATGTCACTATGAGAAATATGTCCTGACCTGATTGTCAGCGTTGGCCTCCAGGAGCCGTGGCAGAATGTCATCCAGGTTCTTGTCGATGAACTCATGGGCTTTGATGTTCATGCTGGACAGCAGGTAAGACCACAGCCCGGGTCGAGCTGCAACTGCATCGGAGGAGAGGAGAACATACGTCAGTACTAGAAGTGGGTTTATACAAACTGTAGTGTGAAAGATGCTATAGTGTAATCCAACAGACCTATGGAGGGATGGTGGGTAACGATGAGGATCTCCATGGCCATCTTGTCTGCCTCGGCCGGGTCGCTCCACTGGCCAGCTACAGAGCACACCACACACAGCGCTTCCAGCAGGACGCGAGGGGGACTGTAGGCCTTGCCCACCTCAGACAACTCCCCTGACTCCGCCTGCAGCACCTCCTGAGGCAAGACCTGGGGAAAGATAAAGATGCAGTATTTAGTCAGTAGCTAGGTTTCCATCCAATTGGCCATAGATTTTCATGCAAATATTCTAAAATATGCATAAAAACAATATGCGCATTTTCCCACCAGAGGTGGTGGGAAAATTTGATTCCCATCAAATTGACTCGTTGCTGATAAAAAGCTGTGAGTGACGATGTCGTGCACATAAAAAAACTTTAGCAGTTAAATTCCCATGTACCGAATAAATAAATACAAGTAAATGGGTTTCCATCAAATTTTCTAATCTATAGATCGTTTTGTCAGAAAAATGTTTGCATTATATAGTGAATGTGCCCACTCTGGTGTTGGTTTGTCAGCTCAACAACAGCTCACAGATACCTACACTCCTATTATTCTTTTTATTTGTCAAATGGCAGCCAAGCGTCGATAATCATGTCACCAGAATAAGATATTCGATATTTACTGGAAAGCAGCATTACTCTGTGAAGTTGTTCATAACTTACTTCATCTGCAGCCTAATAAACTGCATGGTTTCCAGAGCCGTAGTGGGAGGACCACAACATATCATGTGACTCCATGTTTAATTCGATATGATGGTTATTATATCAATATTTGCACAATAAGGCGTTTCCGACGCCATTTCTCGCATAATTAACATTACAGACACAAAAAGATCTCACCCTGTCTAGCGTATTTTGTTCTGCAGACATTTAGAAAGTTTACCGATAAACTTGTTGTTTCCATCAGGCCTGTCGTGACATTTTTTGACCTGACATGTACTTTACTCACATAAGAAGGTTGGATGGAAACCTGGTTTATGACAAACACAAAATGTAGAGAATACTCTACAAATAGAAAGAAAATAAGATCCATGTCCAACATCACAATTTAATTATTCAGGCATTACTAGTTTATAGTACCACTGAAGTGAGACCTGACACTACAAATCCATTAAAATGTGTAGAGCATCCCATCGTCAACTATTCTTACCTTGTGTTTATTGATGACCACTCTGAGTTCTCCCAGAAGGCCGTAGGCTAGGCCGGAGCCACTCAGGGAGAGCAGCTTCTTCACCATCTGCTGTGCCCGCTTCCGCACACACCAACTACGAGACAGCAGCACCGCCACAGTGGCGCGGTGGTACATCCTAAGGAAAGGGGAGCAATTGAGTTACAGTCAGAGGAGAATGGGAACAATGTTTGGAAAACCGCTATGCTTGACCAGCGTCAAAGTCACTTACTGTGATTTGCCATTGGTGAGTCTGTGGGAGTGGTCCAGGAAAAGTCTTTCACATAGCTGTATCACTGTGCACAGAGCTGAGGTGAAAGAAGCCAGGTTTACTGTTCAATGTCATTCCATATCTTGACACTTGTGTGATGACTGATCGTTGGCATATTTGTGTATTGTTTGTTTCTGCCTCACCTTCCTCACTGGCCTGGGAGAGGAACTTCTCTGTGGTGAATAAGGGTTTCTTCTCATCCAGGATCAGGGTCCAGAAGCCAGCCAACTTGGCCTCTACAGCAAAAACAAAAAACACACCATTTTATGTCAGT
This sequence comes from Oncorhynchus masou masou, assembly GCF_036934945.1. Lineage (NCBI taxonomy): Eukaryota > Metazoa > Chordata > Actinopteri > Salmoniformes > Salmonidae > Oncorhynchus > Oncorhynchus masou. The sequence goes on along the minus strand of NC_088236.1, from coordinate 35,762,016 downwards.
CTCCAAACTGATGAACAAGGATGCTGTCCCCTACAGTCAACCTCATTCAACAGAGTCAAATATCTAGGACTTCATTAATCTCATGGAGTGTCATGATCCTACTGTAGATTCACTCACCTGTCTGAGTCTCCAGCAGAGACAGTCGACTCAGGAGAACGGCAGCAGCCACACCCTCTGACAGCAGGGCATGCTGGGAGTTCTGGGCCGCAGCCTTCTCCACTGTCTGGAGGAGGAGGGGCACGAGGTCAGACGCCTGTCCCAGAGTGTCACCTGGGGAGGAGAGAGGGGTCAGGACTATGACACTGTGCCTCCTGCATGCTGTAGAACTGGATCAATGCACACACACAAATAACAAAGTTGCACAGCGCCTGTGACTAACTAACCTTTGAAAGCCCTCAGCATGGCCTGCAGGTATGCATGGCGGACAAGAGAGGTGGAGGTCTTGAGGGTGAAGGCCTTCTTGAACCATTCCAGCAGAGCCTTGGGGACCTCCACTGTGAGCCGCCCACTCCACTGAGACAGAACAGCCACCGCGTGCACCAGGGTACCCTCATGGACTGACAAAGACAATCACTTGAGCACCTCTCTCTTTACGGACGAAGGGAATGAGAAGGAGGAAGGAATGAGACATAGTTCTTACCTTCTTGTTGCAGATAAGGGATAAACAGCACAGCGACTGCAGAGCTGAGAATTTGGCTGGAGGTGCCCGACACAGCATGACGGCTGCAGCTGCCGATACCTGGGCAGAACAAGTCAAGAGCAATCAAAACAGGGGTTAAAAGACAACATCCATCTGTCTGCAAGACGAACATACTAAGTGCGGGTTATGAAAGACAGGACACTTGGGACAACGTTACCTGACAGCACACTCATCTTCTGGCCGAACGCTGTGAGCTTCCCCTCTGACCCTGAAAATACACAGTTATGTTAGTGCAAAAAGATACTTTACACTAGGTGCTGCCATATGTGCTCAAATGTTTCTTAGGTGAAAGTATGTGCGCTGTCCTTGCCTCCCAGGATGCTGAAGAGGTGTGTGACGACATCCTGTACAGCACTTGGGTCACTACACTGCTTGGCCAGGTTCTGCATGGCCTGCACTGCCTGCTCCATCAGCTGGGGGTTATTGGCCTTCAGCTGGCCTGAAACGCATAGCACAGCCTGGTTTTACACACACGCACACACACACAAATAGCTACATTTCTAGATATAAAAGGCATGACTTACTTGCAATGCCTTTTTCAATATCTATGGCATACTGACTGAGGTCAAGTGTCACTGAAGCTAGTAGACAGGAGACGGCTGAAGGAGAGGGGAAAATATATCTCGAAAAGGACAAAACTACATAGTATAGAATATACACAAAAGTATGTTGCGGTATTGGTTATGATATTAGCTACTGTACTCACTCTGCATGGCATTCTCTGGGCTGCGGAGCATAGCCTTCTGCAGGGCAGGCAGCAGCAGCACCTTGAACTCAGAGTGGGAAACATGCCGCAGCAGCGAACCACTCTTGTTCTGCAGAGGAACACATTACAGGGAAGAATTTTCAGCACCAACACCCAAAAGATATTTCACAATACACATCAATTGTGGCGATGGGTGGTCTTTAGGTTGTGAACACCAATCTTTTGATCTCCCTGAGAAGCGGCAGTCCAGCTTCACTTACCAGTATGTGTTGGTGTGGTCTAGTCTTGCTCATGAGGACTGCCTTCATATACAGGTCCAATACGGCACTCTGAAAACAGAATACAGGTGTGGATAAAGATTTCAAATGTGAGCATATGTACTGACTCAATCTGCAAAAAATATAGAATATACTGAATTCAACTAACATCAGACTCACCTTGTGTTTCTCTACAGTGGCCATGTCTTTGTGAGTTGTGCAGAAGTCCAGACACACCCCAAGCAGAGCCAGTGAGCTGGGGTTCTGTTCCAGACTCAAAATGGTGCTTATATACTGATCAGCCAGGCCAGGGTTCTGGTAAAAACAGCAGAGACAAGCGTTCTAAATCACAGCAGATCCAATATAGTGATTATACACTGGACCATGGTGACATTGCCCAAATATTTCTTAGAACTGTCGGGTCATTTCTTGAACATCAACTCCACACCATCCTTACCTTTTTCCACATGTTGCTCAGGTTCTTCAGGGTTGACTTCAGTGCTGGCGCTTGAGCCCCACCCACAACCTCAGCCAGCAGCAAACTCTGGACCTCCACCTGTCAGAGGAAAGATAGTGAATCATGGAGGAATGAATGCAGAAAAGTCCAAATCAAACATCTCCCACAAATGGTATGGAACTAGAAAGCATACTGATAACTGACATGCTGAAATTGTTTCACAGTATAGAGAAAGGCACGGCTTCTATAAGCATTGTCCTCGTTCACTTACCAGTTTCTTCCAGATGGGGCCCTCTCTTTTCTCTGGAGCCGAAAACACAGAGCGAACCAGCAGGCAGGTCCAGGCCAGCCCGGTAAAGGCAGCCGAGCCTGTACTCTTACTGACAACACCACAACATATAACAGATGGACAAGGAACCAAAACAAGGTAATCAATATGTGGTTGAATTAGTAAGATATTGCACATAGCACACTGTAAATGTATATACAAATTGATACAAGGCATTTGGCCTTGGCCCTCTACCTTTCCCCATGTCCTACCTGGGTGCTCCATTCTTGCTGATAACACCACTGTTGAGGAGGCAGTGGAGGAGGCTGGTTGCTAGGATTTCAGGTTGAGACTCTGCCAATAGGCCAATGACTGAGAGGAGGGCTCGTCGAGATGCAGCATCCCTACAGAGTAGCCAACATTTTCATTTTAACACAACACACACTACTAAGGACTAAACAAAGGAGTTTATTGTGGACTACAAGAAAAGGAGTACCGAGCACGCCCCCATTCTCATCGACAGGGCTGTAATGGAGCAGGTTGAGAGTTTCAAGTTCCTTGGTGTCCACATCAACAACAAACTAGAATGGTCCAAACACACCAAGACAGTCGTGAAGAGGGCACAACAAAGCCTATTCCCCCTCAGGAAACTAAAAAGATTTGGCATGGGTCCTGAGATCCTCAAAAGGTTCTACAGCTGCAACATCGAGAGCATCCTGACTGGTTGCATCACTGCCTGGTACGGCAATTGCTCGGCCTCTGACCGCAAGGCACTTCAGAGGGTAGTGGGTACGACCCAGTACATCACTGGGGCTAAGCCGCCTTCCATCCAGGACCTCTACACCAGGCAGTGTCAGAGGATGACCCTAAAAATTCCCCAGCCACCCCATTCATAGACTGTTCTCTCTACTACCGCATGGCAAGCGGTACCGGAGTGCCAAGTCCTGGACAAAAAGGCTTCTCAACAGTTTTTACCCCCAAGCCATAAGACTCCTGAACAGGTAATCAAATGGCTACCTGGACTATTCGCATTGTGTGCCCCCCCCAACCCCTCTTTATACTCTACTGCTGCACTCTGTTTATCATTTATGCACAGTCACTTTAACTATACATTCATGTACATACTACCTCAACTGGGCCAACCAACCAGTGCTCCCGCACATTGGCTAACCGGGCTATCTGCATTGTGTCCCCACCCACCACCCGCCAATCCCTCTTTTACGCTACTGCTTCTCTCTGTTCATCATATATGCATAGTCACTTTAACCATATCTACATGTACATACTACCTCAATCAGCCTGACTAACCGGTGTCTGTATGTAGCCTCGCTACTGTATATAGCCTGTCGTTATACTGTTGTTTTATTTCTTTACTTACCTATTGTTCACCTAATACCTTTGTTGCACTATTGGTTATAGCCTGTAAGTAAGCATGTCACTGTAAGGTTTACCTGTTGTATTCAGAGCACGTGACAAATAAACTTTGATTTGATTTAACAAGTTACTAACTGGGGAATCATAAATAGCAGTAGGCTAATTGAGGGCACCTACCTGTATCTGTGTGGAGTGAGACAGAAGAGCTTGCATAGCCCTTTAATGGCTGTCTCTGGTAGCTCTGTAAGGACACACATACACATCATTGTCAATCACTGACACCAGTTTGCTATAATTTTGACCATCCAAGCCAAATACTACACAAGGAGTGAGAGCAGAAAATAAAACAATTATGCCGACTGGGGTATATGTCTTCTCACCTTTGCCACTAATGCACTGCTTCAACTCGCCAAGGACCTCTTTGCGCTCTCTTACACTGGCTGTGGTCACTTTCACAGCAAATTTCTTCAGCGTGTCTGAAACCTGTTGCAATACACAGACATCTGAAATTAAAAAAATATAGCTGTGTCTGGCAATGTGTGTCACTGGGGTAATGTCAATCATTTGTACCATTTTATTTTTTTTTACCTTTATTTAACTAGGCAAGTCAGTTAAGAACAAATTCTTATTTTCACTGACGGCCTAGGAACAGTGGGTTAACTGCCTGTTCAGGGGCGGAATGACAGCTCGGGGATTTGAACTTGCAACCTTATGGTTACTAGTCCAACGCTCTAACCACCTAGGCTACCCTGTCGTCCAACTTGCACTGCATCTCTAAAAAATTATGTTTCAAGTTATAACTTTACCAGACGTCTCCAATTGATCAAGGTGAAAAACAAATCGTCTGATTTGACATCGGGCAGAAAATGATGAGACCACTCTTAACAATCAAAACATTTTATTTAGCAAAATGATCCAACAAAAATTGTCTGTAAAAAACAAAGTTCTTTGTGAAATGCTCCATGCTACTTAACAAGTTAATTAGTTAGGCTGGCTAAAACTTGCTCATCAAGCTACAACAGTTGGCATTTCGATGCATCTTAATCAACGGAGTTGGTCACCAATATGCACAAGAAAATTCGCTTAATAGTTAGCTAACAACAGCTAGCTGGCCACGTCTTCCTAGTAGTAGCCGAACACAACTCAACTCCACGATTTATGATGGAGTTGAGCGGCGACTCGTGTGGGCGGACTGAAGCTCCGGCGTCACATAAAATGAAATCAAAAACATTAAATTCTCTGGTGTAAATGGAGGCTATTCTTTATGCCGTGTTCAAATGCTTGTAGGAACTATGAAACATGGAAATTTCGTGTACTCAAATGCATTTTTTTAACGTAATATTGAGTGACTTCAGAACTCCAGTCCGCCCACAATATTCGCCGCTCAACTCCATCGCAAATCGTGGAGTTGAGTTCGGCTACTACTAGCAAGACGTGGCCAGGTAGCTTGTTGTGGCTAAGTTAGAGCTATATGGGGTGTAATCATTAGTCCAAACAGTTACAAAACGGAACATTGTCCAATGACAACGAGAGTTCATATTGGACAAATCGAGGTAGGTTCCTCCTGATTTCGTTACGTTTGGTTCCTAGTGAATACACCCCTGGGGTATATTCATTACTCCAAATAGTGGTAACTTGTCATTGTTTTTCAACGAAAACGAGTGTTTCTATTGGACAGTTGCAGGTCCGTCCCTCCTGATTTGCTGAACCTGTCCAATAGAAACGTTTGGAGTCATTATTAAACCCCTGCACTCTCCGCATGTAACGTAACTACTAGCCAGGTTGCTAGCTAGCTAGCTTACCCAGCTGGATAGACTGTTTACATCTTTTTTTTTTTACAGAAAAACAGACAGACACAAAGTAATTATCCCTCATAACATCTTCATTGTCAAAAGTAATTGGTCGACATATTCTCGAGGAGGAATCAGCATAATTTTAAACATCAGCGACACAAACCTGCGTGTCCGCTGCCATCTTGCCGGTCTCGAACTAGGAAGTACTTGTCACTTCCGGTTCATGACAACGCATGATCACCGCGTGGAGTGGAATCCTACAGGTGGTAGATTTTTGGAATATCTTTGCAATTGATACACAACATAAAACGTTAACTGTGCACATATATACTAATTTAGAAGGTAATCTCAAGTCTGTGTGTGTTTTTTTTCCTTCTCTAAACCTTCCACACTGCAACCAAGGGTCAAAATAGTTGGCTGATAGGAGGTATGTCAAAACTGTTCGCTGCTCTGGCCCCCCAATGGTGGAACAAACTCCCTCACGACGCCAGGACAGCGGAGTCAATCACCACCTTCCGGAGACACCTGAAACCCCACCTCTTTAAGGAATACCTAGGATAGGATAAAGTAATCCTTCTGATTTAGATGCACTATTGTAAAGTGGCTGTTCCACTGGATGTCATAAGGTGAATTCACCAATTTGTAAGTCGCTCTGGATAAGAGCGTCTGCCAAATGACTTAAATGTAATGTGTGTCAAGGACAGATTTAGTCAGGTCTTCTTGCTTTCCTCATCCAGAAAAACATTTACCCCACTATTCTTACGAATATTGTGAATAATGACATCTTGATTTCGCAACTGGGGCAGAGGCAGGTAGTTATTTTGGTTAAAAATCTAGTTTACTAAATCCATTCTTAATTATTCCTAGATGGGTGAAGGTAATTTCTATGTCCTCAAGGTACATTTTGGGGATTTTAGTTAATCTGTTAAATTCACACTACAATCACCCCAGATCTATCAAGTATTTTAGCAACTTTTCAGATGCATTTTATACCTCAATTTCACTGTTTTGCCCTTGTCCCTGACCCAGACTTTTGAGCTTCTACTATGTTTTTCTATAAGAAAACATGAATAATTACACATTATATAATGTTATCTACTAAAGACAGAGTCAATTAAATAAAATGTATATCAATATTTATTGTGAGTATGCCTTTTATATTGTTATTTACACAAAATATACCTGTCCTTTGGTAGTGGTGTCATTTTCACTACTGAGGGCAAATTCCTGTCAAGAGAATGTTAATTGAGTTTCCAAGGAAACTTATTGCAACATTGAAACACATGTCCAGACAGTTGTTCCAGATGTGATGTCCAGAAGTTTTAGAAAAATCGAGGTAAATATTGCTTGTGTAGAGAATATTTTTAATGTCAATCATTTCCAAACAGGCTATAATTTATTTAATTGGTGGTATAATTTTGGAGAAAAAACGTGCATTTTATGTATTTAGTGTAAACTCTATGCTAGCTCTAATACTAGCCAAAGCATGCTAAGAAGCCAAAAACTAGAAGAGTCATTTCCATCACAAACTTAACTGCTGTAAATTACGGGAATGACAAAAATCCATAATGTTATTACATTTTTTTATTTTTTTTACTTTAGGCTTATTTAATAAGGTTTTAAATTAATTTAATTTAGAAAATGCTCCAAGGTGTGCACAAGTTGAAAACCTAAGTAGTATTTTTGTTTGAAGATGCCACATAAAACAGCACAGACAGAAAAAAAAGAGACACGATTCCCCAAAAAGACAAAACAGCAAATGAAGGGAACTCCGAAGAACTCAGGAAGGATTTTATTGTTTCAAAATGCCATCATCGCAGAGGTAAAGCAAAAGTATAAAAAAATGCACAGTGCCATTGACAAACAAGTGGCTTCAAAAATGCTCAGAGGCAACATCCTGAGAAAGTGTGGCCTGGTTTAAAGAGCAAATGAACACAGGCCAACAAGTCTTCAAAATTCCAGGAAAAAGCAGTGCAACATAATTAGCACAGCCACTGAAGAGAAAATCACTAGATTCTATGAACGTGATGTCAACAGTAGAGCAACAACAGGGGAAAAGGGCACACTAACAAGGAAAAATAAGAAAAAGCAGAAGCTCTTCTTGAGTAACACAATTCAGAACCTTTATCAGAAGTTTAAGAGGGAATATTCAGAGATTAAAATGTCCAACTAAGAATTCTGCAAAATACGTCCTTTTTGAGTTGTCAAGCCAACAGTCAAGGATAGGGACACATGCCTCTGCAAAACCCACGCCAATCTCCAGTTCATGGCGGACAACCTCAGTATCACAGTGATCAGCTGCAGCAACATTGAGAACCTTATTGAGTCTTCGTGCAGTGCGAACCTGAACAAAACGTTCATGTAAACAGACTGCTCCCTTTGCCATGCATAAAAGCTTATAACATCTGACTTTGATGTTGGTGAGCAGAAAAACAAAGCTGAAGAGAGATGGAAAAACAAAGAGGGAAACATGGAGAAGTTCACTGTACATTTGACAGTAAAAGAAAAAGTGTGTGGCACATTGCAGATTCTACTGGAGGACTTCTCCAAAGGATTGAAAGAGAAGTTGGGGAAACATGTGTACAACATGCGACATCAATACTCCAAACTAAGGGAATTAAAAGAGAACCTGCAGAAAGAGGAGATCATATGTATATTGACTTTGCAGAGAACTACTTGTGTAAATACACCAGTGAAATCCAGGCAGTTCATTTTGGTGATTCTCACAAGCAGGTGACCCTCCACACCTGTGTTGGACATTCCACAAATGATACAGTTTCACTTTGCTCGTTGAGCTCTTCTATATGTATGACCCCTTTGCAATCTGGGCCCATCTCTCAAAAACACTAGCCTAATTCCTTGAGCTCTGCCCAACCGACTGCTTTTGGAATCTTACTTCGTCTTAAATTCATTAAATGTTCAACAATAGTTGCTGTTCAAAATGTTTGCAATAAAATATTGTTTTCATACATTTTTTTTAACATAGATGTCATTTCCACCACACCCATATTTTTGAGGTAAATTAGTATATTATGTATAATTTACATTGATTGGTTAGATAGGGAAATCATATGGTTGTTATCATAATCCTACAAAAAGGTTGGGTGGAAATATCTTATTTTCATGATAAATAAATGTTTTCAGCTGTCGCAAAGTTAATTTTATACATTCAGGCATTGTGTTGAATTATTAATATTATGAAAACCTTAAATCACTGAAAATAATATTCATTACAAGTTAATGTGCACATGTATAATAAATATGTTATAAATTAATTGTATGATATTTCATTTTTAATGAAAATGTATGTATAATGGCGTGATGGAAAGTACATTTGTCTCCGTCTGTCTGATAATATATACATTTCTGAATAGTACGATCGCAGGCATTATCAGATGTTATTTCTAGACAAATCAAAGACAATTATAATACTGGTAAAATGGTGTTTCAATATGTTTTCTTTTCTGAAAGCTTGCAGGGCCAAAGTGCCCGAAATTGCAGAATCACCCAGATATTATAAAAAGGCAAAAATATCAGTAGCAACTGATAATGTAATTTTAGGGCAAGTCAGTTAAAAATAAATGACTATTTACAGTGACGGCCTACGCCGGCCAAACCCTAACCCGGATGACGCTGGGCCAATTGTGCACCACCCTATGGGACTCCCAATCACGTCCGGTTGTGATACAGCCTGGTTTCGAAACCAGGGTCTGTAGTGACACCTTTAGCACTGAGATGCAGTGCCTTAGACCGCTGTGCCACTTTATTAGTAATAGCTACTAATAAGTAATAACTTTTACATTTATAATGTAATAAATTCTGATAATGAAATAAATTGGCAATAATGTAATACATTTGCTAAACGGATAACATAACGCTTTTGCACATAATGTAATAATGGTTACATTGTATTGATTATTACATTCTGAAATTGATATTTTTTTCCCTGGAATAGTGTAACTTAAACAAATATAATATTCACTTTTTTTCCCATGCATATCAAGTGTCATGCTTCAGTAATAGCTGACTACACACCAAACCACGTTCCTGAATCCTAGCTCTAAACCTGATTTTAGCAGTAAGACCCACAACCCCAGTCAATCAGTGATTCAGTCAGTCTGTCTAAATTAGGGAGTGAGAGAGTGTGTGCCTGGGCATGCAATTTTTGTTGTTCATATAATCCTGCAAACAAAAATTAGACGTTAGGACATCCCCTGAGCGTCACAAAATGGTCACCTAAAGTGTTTTGGACATTGCTTCATGGTCCCCTGGAGGTTTTGTCTAGTTCCCAGTTTGTTAGAGTGGTCACTTGACCATCTTGTCAATATATTGGATCATCTTTAACCATACTTCTCTGGCGGTCATAGGGGTGATGTTGTTGTGGATACATCAGTCGTTGCGGGCGGGGCTACACTAGTCTGGTTCCATCTCGGGAAATGTTATTCTTGTTGTTATTCACTAGGGTTAATGTTTTAATAAAATAGTTAAATAAAAAAATGTTTTAATGTCATTTTGGCATAGAATTATGGATTTTTTGTTTGTGTATGAACTATTTGGCAACAAGAATTTAAAAAATGTACAATCATTTCAGTGGTCTTGTTATCATTGCAATAGTAACATATCTTTCATGTCAAAAACATAGGCAGTGTTCATAATGGCAAATAAGTATTTTGCAAGGTTTTCCCAAAATACTGACAAAAATGTACATTCAATTTACATTTCACAGAAAACGCAGATAACATTTTCCTGAATCACAAGATTTTTTCAGAGTGAATACAATTGTACTAACATAAATTTTTTGTATTATTTTATTGATATTTTTTGTATGTTTGAGTATTTTCTTGTTAATACCTGTCTTTTGTTTTGTTAAGACATGTTTGATGTAGCAATGTAAGTTGACTTTTGTATTATGAATAATACAATAAAAATATATTTTTTAAAGTGTCTGGTTCTAAGGCAAATTGGCCTGTTATAAGGAGTGAAACTCCTGTTGAATATTTGTGTGATTAGAATTTGGCTAATCACATGACTGCAAGGTGGGTCTTCAAATGTAGTTTATTTTCCTCAGACTACACTGGATATTTGCAATAGTATCCCCCCCACGAAGTCTGTTGTGGCAATGGACGCAAATAGTTCAAGTGTGACATTTCAAAGCGTCCACACACTTCCCATCCGAAACTGTTTGTGATATAACGAAGTTAGTTTGTTTTCGGCACTGTTTTTGGGGAGGGCTGATTGTGCACACGACATTTTTCCCCTCGAGGCAAACTGAAAGCCTGCGCCCTTCGTCGGTGATTGGTCAACAGTAGGGATCCTTCAATTGTGTTTTTTTTTTTTGAGAAATACTGCACCAAACATTGTAATGTAAAATTGCGCGACTATTGTCCCCTTGGCAAAAACGTCAAAGTTAATGACCGATTTGAGTTCTTAGATACATTTAGACTATTGAGGCATTCAGACTGCTGGCTACAGAATCTCAAAGTGGACAAATGGTACGATTGTAGATTATTTTTCTAGTTTTTCCCAAACGAAGGTCTTTTAAACAAGCAAACTCGTTCAGTTCGCTAAGCGCCAGCCGAACCGAGGCATGCCGACGCCTTTAAATAGGCATGCCATTAAAGAAAGTGGTTTTAGAGTGTTACATTATTGGTTGACTTTATTACACCATTATAAAAAGACGCATAATGTAATAATCACATCATGCATAAAATGTGTTATGCATTCACGACATGATCAGCATTTATTACTATAGCAGTTGCTACAGGGTCTTGAAAGGTAAACATGATCACAAAGACACACTTTGGTACCAAAAACAGATTTTATTTCAGTATAGCCTATATGAAATGAGTTGGATCAGTATTCAGTACTGTGACATTCAAAAATGAAAGGAGAAAAAAACATTTGCTTTGATTAAATAATAGCCTTCTACAATAATTATGTGTAGACAATTGGCTAAATGATTTTCTAAATAAAAACAGAAATGCTCTGGGTGTAAATCCCTGAACAAGATTCAGGTCCAATAAAATGATGTAATGCAACCATTACATGATAAAACTACAAGCCCACAAACCCAGCTGGTGTACAGTAGATGCAACTCAGATGCTTCTCTAAATAAGCCATTTCCTCCATAGCTTTAGAGAGTTACACTCAGACCAATATCAACATATTATCCAGTAGACTCACTGACAGAGCTCTGAAGAGAGAGTCCAGGAATCACAGTCTATAAACAGTAGGCTTCCTTGCTGGTCTCCCCAGTGTAAAACACATTGCATTGATATATTGGCACAAAAATAGGCATATTCCTTGAAAGTGTAACTTGGATAGAATCAAGGGGTTGTTGAGTTCACCATACAATGTTTACAGTTGCATACAGTATTGTTGGCATTTAAGCAGTGTGTACTTACATCAGGGCTTCACCTTGTGCACTATTTATATAATTAAAAAGTGGAATACAATGCACAGTAACTTTAAGGATAAACGTTTAAAAGTATCTCTGCTATGAAATGTCTTAGGGGATTTCTCTTAACGAGTGGTTATGAAAAATATTAACTGACCAGCACTTTGTATACAATGTACACAATATTCTCACAGTAAAATGTAACTGTCTCCTATATGCAGAATACATTCTAATGTTGATCATGGCATGCTCTTTTATACTGCATGAGCCCTTTCTGAACAGAAGACAACTCCTAAACCAGTCCAGCTAAGGTTTAAGCTCTAAAAAGGACTGGGTAGGCATTGGCGGTGACAAAGTTACAATATTACCCATCTGTTGTATTATGAAACTCCTATTTTTCCAAACATTAAAAGGGAGTCAAATATATTGTAAATTAATCTCACATACATTTTATAGAAACGTTCAAATACATACAATCAAAAGTGTAACATGTCAGCATTAGTATGTTTGTCAAAGGCAACAAATGCTTCTTTGGGGGTTTTAATGATTGTGCGTCACAAGGCTGAAGGGGTCTGATGACGCAACTGTCTGCGTCACAAGTACTAAAATAATGACTGACCCACACCCTATTTCCAGTCAATGCTACAATGACAATTTTAACCATCTGTTCTCAGTTACTCAGACAGAAAAAGATAAAGAAATATCACCAAGGCATTTGCTTGAGCAGTTGAAAAAAACAAATACAAATGATTAAAAAAACACAACAGGTCAACTGCTCCCTCTAACATGACACCTTTCAAATGGTTTCAGAAGGCACACTCAACCAGTGAGCAGCAACCTCAAACTCTAGTCCATGTACGTATATTCCTTGCAAAAGCAAAACTATTTGGGCTTGAAATCATACGATAGTCTGAGCATCAGAGAGAGCAGACAGGCCTAGACCTGATATGGATGTCCATAACACTTCAGTGGCTGCTAGAAGAATGCTGGAACTCCGCACACACACACCAGAGTACAGAAAAGGCACTCAAACAAACTCAATCTGATTCGCACACACACTACCTGAGCTACACAGACACTTCCCCCATACACACACAAACAAATCTCCAGGCATAGACAATCTACTCCTTAACTGAAGAGTTTCACAAAGCAGCCCTGGCAGTAGGGCTTGTCATTCTGCTCCTTGAAGGTGCCCTTGTTGAGCTGCTTGAGGCAGAAGGCACAGACAAAGTGCTCAGGGTGGAACTTCTTGGCCATGGCTGTGATGCAGCGGCCCGTGATGGGCTTCTGGCAGCCAGAGCAGAGGGACCCGCGGCGCTCGTGGTAGTGAACCTCACAGTAGGGCTGCCCATCATGCTCAAAGAAACTCCCGTTCACAAATGGGGTGAAGCACTCCTGCATACACAAACAGTGAGTAATGAGTAAGTACACGAGCCTGGACTAATAACAACATGAATGCCCTTATGTAAAGGAAATCAGGCAGAATACAGACCCTGCAGACAAAGCACTCTGGATGCCAAAGGGAGTTCAGTGCAGAGATGTAGTTCTCCAGGATGGCTCGGGCACAGCCACCACATTTAGGCGCAAACATGTCAAAGTAGTCCTTCCTACAGTACGCCTTCCCATCCTTCTCATGGAAGCCTTCAGGAGACACAGATCATGAGTTCTGCACCTCACTATAAAACTGGTCATTACAAGTGAGCTCCAAGAATGGGTCAAACTCACCCTCTGGGCCAAAGAATGATCCACACTGAGCACAGAAGAAGTGCTCAGGATGCCATGTCCTGTCCAACGCAGTCACAACTTTCTGTAAACATGAACATTGGAACAGTAACTCACTGCTAGCTGCTATTGCTACACTATCTGTCCACTGCCTTAGTTGTAATAGTTATGTTTGTCGTATATGGTGTTAACTTACATCCAGAATAGGTCCGTTGCAGTAGTGGCAGCGTGGGGAGAACAGGTTGTGGTAGTCCTTCTCGCAGTAGGGCGCTCCGTCACGCTCAAAGAAGTTTCTGGATCCTATCTCCTCCTGACAGTGGGTACACACAAAGTGCTCTGGGTGCCATGTGCGCCCCATGGCAGTCACCACCTGGACACACAAATCAACAGTTTATGTAAAATAACCATGCCAACAAAGCTCAGCAATTAAATGTCATGCGAGACCATGATCTTAGAAAGCCCACCAAAGCCTAATCTCAGGCCCACCCAAGCCCCTTACCTGTCCCACGATTGGTTTACAGCAGGCCCCACACACTCCCTTGGCAACGGTCTGCACACCCAGTTTATGGAGGTCAGACTGCAGGCTGCCGAGCATGTTGTCCAGCTTGTTGACCTGCGTTGTGGGGCCTCCAGGGCCACCTTTCCCCTGGGCCATCTGTCAAAAGATGGAGGATGAGAGGATAGGATGGACACCAGAGCACTGGGCATTATCTCATAAAAATACATCTGTACAAATAATTAAACAGTGGTTTTAATGAAGGAAACTGAAGCCAGTGAGAAAGAGAGAAGGCGTTCTGTTATAGAAATAGAAAATGTAGAGAGAGCCATGCCTGCATTGGAGGTAAGATTGGGTCGTATTCGGTTTGACAGCCAACGGACACCAGGACTTTGGGGGGAGGTGGTGGTGGTGCAGGCTGCACTGGTGGAGAGGGTGCTGGCTTGGGGGCAGGAGCCTGCCATACTGGGACAGGTGGGGATGGAGGTTGTACAAGCGGAGGCGGGGGAGGTAGAGGAGCAGGAGTCTGCTTCATAGGTGGGGGAGGGATGGTTTCCTGGGGTGGAGGAGGGGGCAGGTGGGGGGGATGGGTTCCTGGGGTGGAGGAGGGGGGCAGGGGGGAGGCGTAGGAGGGGCAGGGGTCTGCTTCATAGGTGGGGGAGGGATGGGTTCCTGGGGTGGAGGAGGGGGGCAGGGGGGAGGCGTAGGAGGTAGAGGAGCAGGGGTCCGCTGCATAGGTGGGGGTCTACTGGGTTTTTCTAGTGTGTGACAAGGCGCTGGGGGAGACTGGGGTGGGTAAATGACCCTCTGAGGTAGAGGGGACTCTGGGGGAATAATGATCTGAGGAGAAGAGACAGGGACAACCAGAGAGAAAGACAAAATGAAAGGTAAAGAACTGAAAGTGAAGTAAAATTTGAGTAAAAATTTATGAGAAATGTGCAATAGTATCTGGGATAGTGGGAGCCTGTTGTGATCGTATCCAGGCCAACCTTGTCCACCTCGTTTGCTGCCCCGTCGCCACGGAAGCGCTGTGGCTTGGACATGACGATGATACCCTCAGTGAGCCAATCGTCCGGCTGCTTACGCCGGCGGTCAGCCAATCGACCAATCCCCAGCTTCCCCTGCAGCTCCTCTATGAGGCGGTCCTGGGAGCTGCTCTTGTTGACAATTATGGGGCCCACCCGCCCCCTTCGGGGGTGACCCTCTCGGTACATGGGGTGTACGTTGGAGGTCTCCTTGGTGCGCCTAATCACCGATTTAAGCTGGAAGGAGAACGAGCATCAGGAATCCACTGTGATCCAGTTACAATACCGCAGGCCAGGTGATTGGTTCAGTTCAGAGGAAGCAGTCCATTCAGATCAAGCACCATTCCAGTTCACTCAAAGCCAAAAGCAGCCGCCTCCTCAAGCGTGTGTAGCAGCAGTGGTTAAAGTCGTCCAAAGGAATGTGTCAGTCACACTCGTGGTCTCACATGCGCAGACCCCATCCAACCGCCCACAGTCCCCATATGCTCCCTGACCATTTAGCAGAACATAGTTGTGCAAGATGGGGGCGTCATGCCACACTGGTGCAACAAGTGAGGTAGTCATAGGATGTGGTCACAAATTAAATTGTGTGGTTTAAAAGAATAACATGCCAACAAAGAACACAGCCAGGCAGTGAATAATTAGCCACTATGCAGTAGCAGCAAACATCCTGGTGTGCAGATTGTAATGACATTATCTCAACAGCAACAAAAAGAACAGATGTTTTGGTATCAAAACAACCAGCTTCCTGAGATGGCAGAAATCTGTTATGCTACTGTATGAATAACATTTAACGCTGACCAGGGTTGGGGAGTAGCTAGTTACATGTAATCCGATTACAAAATAAACCCGAATCAGTTGCGTTATCAGCAAAAATATTGTAATTAGATTACAGATACTTTTAAAAACTAGATAACGTTTCAATTTAAAAAATAATGTTTGCAAAAAAACGGACACATTTCTGTTTAAGTCGGGATTGAAAAAAGGTGCCAGTTTAAGTTTCTTCCACGTGAGCAAGCCTGGAGACGACTGATGACACACCAAATGCTTTTGGATGGATCCTTTATCTTCCAATGCCTCTTAAGGGCAAATTAATCCAAAACTATCAGATTACGTTACTGATTACAATTTTGGATAGGTAAGTAGTAACTAATAGATTACATTTAGAAAGTAACCTACCCAACCCTGACTGTTGTTTCTGTGTGTGTTTGTGCAGATCCAAAACAGTGTGGCGGCAGGGGCAGTCCCATACATGTCCAGATGCTGAGACCCTGTCCACAGTGGCCTGCTGCAGCAGAGGCAGGTCCAGGGAAGCATCAGGAGTCCCAGGGCAGGAGGAGCCATCCAGGGACTCATCCATCCAGCTGGCCTCAGTCGTCGGGGTCATGCTCCCATCTGTATAAGGTCTCTCTGTATTAGGAGTCATACCACCATCCAGTCCATCTTGGAGACACATGTTCAGCTCCACATCGGCCCAGTCCATGAGCTCCCTATACCCATCAACATGTCCACTTATTACTGACCCATCCCGGGTAAATGTCCCATCATGGGTACTTGCCTCGTCCCCAGTTCTTGCCCCATCCCGGGTACTTCCGGTGGTGTCCGGCTGCGCCTCCCTTCTGTCTAAGGGCATGATGCACTTCTCAAGCACCACCTCCCGCTTCAGCCAAGGTGCCTCCATAGGGACTCTATCGTTCTCAATCTTGGCCAAACGCATGGCCAGCAGCTTATCCAGGGCTTCATCCAGAGAGGGCTCAGCTGCAGGGACTGGCTGCAGAACTCTCCTTGAGATCATGGGGCTAGTGAGAGCTGGGGGAGGGGGAGCCTTGGGATATGTGACCAGAGATGGTGAGGGGGCTTTCGAAGCAGTGAGAGGAGTAGGGGACTTGGAGTAAGAGAAAGGAACAGGACTAAGGCTCTTAGTAGTAGTTGGAGTCGATAAACTTAGATCCATGTCAGTTAGGGGACTGGGGCTTTTGGTAACAGAGGGAGGAGTTATGCCACGTTCTAGAGACGGACTAGGGGATTTTAAGGGGTTCTGGTCCAGCGTGGTGCTGGCTGAGGTGAGTGATGGTCTAGCAGCATTGAGAGGACTGGTGTCCGTGCTAGGTGAAGGTTTGGAGTGGTTGAGGACTACCAAGGACTTCTGATGAGAGGACAGCATGGTGGCAGAGACGTCGATGAAGGCTTCTGGTTCACTCTCTGCAAAGAACAGAGGGCTCTGGAAGGTTACAGTTGCTGGGGGAGGGCTTGATAATGAGGGATGTGGAGAGGACACTGCCCCACCACCTTCCTCCTCTATGTGCAGCTCCCAGTCAAGCAGTGATAAGAGAGGGGAGTCACAGGCAGGTTGAGAGGTAAGGAGGGGGGAGGGGGCAGCTGCAACAGGGGAGGAGGGGGTACGTGGATGAGGATGGACCTCCAGAGTGCTGCTGGGGGAGATTTCTGCTTGATCCAGCTGGGGATCAAAATGTTCATAGACCCCAAGGAGCCAAGAACAGGACAGGACAGGCAGGAGAGGAAAAGGACACCACAAGAGCAGGAAGATAAAGAGAAATAATCAGATCAGATAATATAGAATTTAAGGAATCTAATAAAGGATTTCTTTCATAAAAAGACAAGCGTAAGTTCTGTCAACACACACAGACTGCTGTGCACCTTGAAGTCGGACAGGGAGGCCATGAGCTCGTCAAGCTCGCGTGTAGCACAGGATGCGGAGATTCTGGCCTGCTGCTGAGAGGGAGAGTCCAGCTCACTGTGAAGAACAGAGGGGCTGGGGATGCAGAAGACACAAACAAAGCACATGATCACAAACACAATCCAACCTAGACCCCCTGAAACAAGTTATTATTCATACAATCATTGCATGTGATCAGACAGAGCACCACAATCCAGGCTACAGTAGATTATTACCATCATCTCATTGCTAGTTAGCACATATCCTATAAATCAAAGTTATGACAAACTCATCCTTGTCCATCTGTGACTCTTGAGTAGCAGTAACTGCTAATATCCTGACCTGGGATTGGGTACAGAACCCTCCAGCTCATCCAGCAGACTCTCCACTGTGGGCCGGCCATCCTCCACCACCCTGGTCCCATTCTGTTTGGGCTTCTCCTGAACGGGAGGGCTCACCATGATGTCAGGGGGCCCCCCGTTCTGCTGCACATAGTTGGTAATGCTGCAGGATGGCAGGGGTGGGGCGGTTTCCTCTGTGGGTAGAGAGGACAGCGGGACATCGTTCATCCTCACAGTAACATGTAGTAAACACATACTGCAAGAACTAAACCACCTATTGCACAGTTGATGGCAGAGGTAAGTACCACTTTGGTAATATAAACACCTAGTGAATATTTATGTAGGATGTGGTTCGCTGTCTGTCTACCTGTGGTGGGGAAAGAGGGAGAGTTCTGCTGGACAGCATTGAGCTCCAGGAGCAGCCTGTCCAGCTCTGACAGGTTACTGCCTAGCGCGGAGCTCATGGCTCCCGCAGATGGGTCAGCAGACTTCTGTTTGTTGGGGAAACTGACAGAGGCAGAGACAACGGGTGTCAATTGTGTGTAAAGTGTGAAACAAACAGAGTGACAGATGATCTAATAGTCTCCCAGTGGAGGTCCCTTCCTAGTGATCTGTTCCTATGGTCCTCCTGCCTACCTGTACACGTGGTCCTCTTCAATGTGGGACCGGGGCGGGCTGCTACTGTCCCTGGACCATGAGCTCTTTGGAGCTGAACCCAAGGACTGCGGAGAAGAGAACAGTCAATCAGTTCAGTCTTGAAAAGCCATTTACTGAATGATATGCGCGAGTGTGAGTCTGATGTGCAACTGACCTGTTGGGAGGAGTGGAGGGAGTCAATCACAGAGCCATTCAGAGCCTCAGCGGAGGGAGGGGGCGGCACCGGGGGAGGGACTGACACATCCTGGTAGGAGTTTCCCCCAGTGGGGAAAGAGTAGGGGGTTTCCTCAGACAGGAACACAGGACGCTTGGAAATGTGGGATGTCGTGGATTCCAGGTCCGCCAACAAAGCATCTGAGTTGGTAAGAAATGCTTCCATGGTTAGACACAGTTTAGAACTCTGACACTCAAATATTTGACAGAAATACAAACCCTAATGCTGCCACAGTATCGTGACATCACGAGGGAAGGGCAGACGTTGGGTCGTCACTCGAACACTATGCCTTCCCCGCTTTCTGGGACAATCATTCACAGAATATCAAGATGCAACACAACTTTTCCTATGCTTAGTATGAATGTCAATAGTTTGCAGATTTAGTTATGTTGCCTCCGTTAGAATGTGAAAATGTAAAGCACGTAGCGTTTAGGGCTGGGAATTGCCAGAGACCTTACAATACGATATGTATTGCAATTCAATACTGTGATTTTATTGCGATTTGATGTTCCAAACATATTGCATACTGAGTGTACAAAACATTAAGGACACCAGCTCTTTCCACAACACACTGACCAGGTGAAGGCTATGATCCCTAATTGATGTCACTTATTAAATCTACTTCAAATCAGCGTAGATGAAGGGGTGGAGACAAGTTAAATAAGAATTTAAGCCTTGTGACACAGATTATGTATGTGTGTCATTCAGAGGGTGAATAGAAAAGACAATATTTAAGTGCCTTTGAACAGGGTCTGGTAGTAGGTGCCAGGTGCACTGGTTTTTGTCAAGAACTGCAACGCTGCTGGGTTTTTCACACTCAACAGTTTCCCATCTGTATCAAGAATAGTCCACCACCTAAAGGACATCCAGCCAACTTGATAACTGTGGGTAGCATTGGAGTCAACATGGACCAGCATCCCTGTAGAACACTTTTGACACCTTGTAGTCCATGCCCCGACGAATTGAGGCTGTTCTCAGGGCAACAGGGGGTGCAACTCAATATTAGGAAGTTGTGTAATGTTTTGTACACTGCTCAGTGTATGTCTGCTGCAGAGGGACAAGACATTTACATGTCATCCAGAGTGACTTACAGTTAGTGCATTCTAAGATGGCCACCACATATCACAGGCATAGCCATCATTAGAGTCAGAGCTAGAAGTCACGGTGCGGAGGAGGATTATTTAAGATACGGTTAGAAGAGGTAGGGGTTCAGATGTTTTCAGAAGATGGGCAGGGACTCTGCTGTCCTAAAGCTGGTTCCTCCATTGGTGTGCCAGGACAGAGAAGAGCTTGGACTGGGCTGAGCGGCCCTCCCGTAGGGGTATGAGGGCCAAGAGACCTGAGGTGTCAGAACAGAGTGCTCGGGTCGGGGTGTAGGGTTTGAGCATAGCCTGAAGGTAGAGAGGGGCAATTCCTCTTGCTGTTCTGTAGGTTAGCGCCTTGGTCTTGTAGTGGATGTGAGCTTCAACTGGAAGCCAGTGGAGTGTGCGTCGGAGCAGGGTGACATGGGAAAACTTGAAGGTTGAAAACCAGGCGGGCTGCAGCGTTTTGGATAAGTTGCAGGGGTTTTAACAAGAGGGCCATGATAAAATGAGTTTCAGTCATGAAAGTAAAAGTACTGAAAACAAATTTGCTTCCTATTTAAAAGATGAAGAACAAGCTATGCACCAAAAATACTGGAGTTTTGGTGCAGGTACAGCACAAAATTACATTGTGATATGTAACTGTCTACCAAGACAGTCTGGAGTCTACCAAGTGGCGGGTGTCTAAACTGACAATTCCTAAGTGTATGAGTCAGTCCCTCATTCCAACCGGTCACTCAGCCTCCTCATTCCAAAAAAAGGCCTGCTCCCCAGGGCCCCTCCACAGTAGTCCTGTCCTGTCCTGCCCCAGGAGCTAAGATTAGGTCATCAGCATAGCGCCACAGACACACAAATCCCCAGTGTCATTTCTAAACCCACTATTCTCTCCCCCCGTCCCATCAAATCTTTCTATTGGGCCCTAAAAAATATATAGCTCCTGTCAGTAAGTAGCTGGCTATCGGTCTTGGATTGTCCATTGTTCCATTTGTCTTCAACAGAAATAGTTTCTCTTTTCCAAGAAGATTTGTGTGAGCATGAGACAGACAGCATATCTCCTCCAGGGTTATCAAGTGTACAGCACAGCATTAGTGTCCCTTAGAACACCAGAACAAAATAGACCCTGACATCACCCACTCCATCCTCAGTTAGTTAAGAATAGCCTGTTAAAATGGTGCACATACTGAGATGATGGCACAGGGAATCCTCAGTCTATTTTAAGTAAACAAGCGTAAAAACCTAGAGAACATTAAATTGGTTCAACTAAATGATCTGATAAATAGAGAGTCTAAGATCCCAACTTTACAACAACTTCATGAGGTGAACCACAGTCAAATTCAAGTGGGCATCATACATACTGCACCTAAGACCACAGTCAAATTCAAGTGGGCATCATACATACTGCACCTAAGACCACAGTCAAATTCAAGTGGGCATCATACATACTGCACCTAAGACCACAGTTAAAAAGGTCCATCTTAAGTCACACACACACACAAAATCTTCTTTAAGTCAAAAAAAAGCAAAAACACACATGCAAGAAACTAAGATGGCATTAACAGATAGAGAGTTATAGTTCAGAGCAAATGTTAATCTTCACTGGGCAAAATGCCCCCTTACTATTACTTCTGATAGTCTTGGGTACTGGGTCGTCAGGTGGCGTATGCGAGTGCGTAACTGTGTATACAAAACAGAGGGACTGAGAGGACTACGACGAGCTAATGACCCATCTGCTAAGGGTGTGGTGGCGGGGGCAAATCAGAAACAGGCACTGGATATTATTACAATTCCTTACTCAAAGCCTCTCCCTCCAACTCACCCGGGGCTTCCTTTTTCTCTCAGAAAAAATAAAAAAAATAAAAAAGGAACTAGGTGTCTGTCTACTTCTGTTAACCGACTGAACTTTTTAGCCCGTAAAAAAATAAAATAATCTCTTGACTTTATTAGAACCTATTCTCTACCACAACTTCCTTCCACAGTACTTCCCCCACTGTTCATTTAGAACAGAGACCCCAACCAGTAGCAAGATGTTAAACCACATGGGAGCAAAACCTATTTAAAGCTGTACTCTCAGCAAGTATATCAGTTCAAACGTGCTGAACTATAACTACCAGCTGGACAAAGGGCTTAGTCTCCTTCATCACTATTACAATGAAGCCTAATGAAAATCACTATCCTCTCTCTAAATTGTTATTATTCTGTGAATATCTTACATGGTGTGGTTTCCCCTTTAATAATAAATAATCACGAAAGTCATTACTGAAACACTAAATCAAACATAGCAAGCTATGTATGATATACAGTACACAAAATAATGTCAACCGTACCCATGGCAGTGCAGGCAAACCTTACCAACCCCCCACTTTGAGAGGACTGAACACACCGCCAAGTACCTCAGTATGCCAGGCCGGGATCTCTAGTCTATTCTCTGCTTAGTATGACTAGATTAACCCCCACGCTGCTACTACATCTGACCCTGGCCAACTCCTGAGGTAATGATCAGTTGGAGATTCCAGTGAAAATCTAAGTGTTTCAAATCATGCCTTTAATGGGTATTTGGGTAATGTATGGACTACCCAAGGGTGTACCGAGTAGAAGCTGGTAGCCCACCTTCATTGTAAAAGGGATAGTTAATTAAACTAAGAGCAATGAGTGGAGGATATTTAGTCATAGCTAAAGGTCTGCTGCAATACACTCCTGTATAGTTCTTCAGGCCCGGGCTACATTGACATACAGGTTTACTGGAGTGTGCTGAAGGAAATTGCACTGGAATTAATTATTTTATTTGTGTTTATTGACCCTGTGGAGGGCAGCGTTGAGTCTGAAACGTTGATGACAAAGGGGCTGTGGCTTGAGTTGGTTGGGGGGGGGGGGGGTCATTTGCTTCTTAATACAGCTGAGTACTGTAAGCCAAGTAACACATTAAATCTTTGAGATGGGTAAAGTCCACTCTTTTCAGAGCAAATCCTGACGTCTTCTGAGAAAAATGTAATTATAAGACTGCTCACTTCTATGGGAAACGCATTCATTCTGCCATTTGGGGATTCTAAGCAGGCCATTAGCAAAAGAGTTCAAGTCATCTGACTTTGTTTATTGCAGCTTCAATGACTTAAATAGATTAGCAATACATTCCTGTCGTGATTCTTTCAACAAAAGGGTCTCATAAAGTTGTGATGTTCAAACATAAGCCAACAGTCTAGTGTTGTGTGCTTACTGTATGGGCATTCTTTGGGTGGTGGGTGTACATGTATATTCTTGCTGCAGTCTGTAGCCCCCCCTCCTCCTGCCCGTACCAAAACCCTGCAGTCTTTATCTGATGGGCGGGAAGGTGCATTCCACACATTCCACTGTCCGCCTCAGAGAGAAATCAGCCAGGGAAACAGAGGAGGGTGGCAGAGGAGATGGGGAGGCATGTGATGGAGGGCAAGAACAAAAGAAGGATGATTTGTACTATAAAAACCGTAATATGTAACTTACATGAAAGTAGCAAATATGAAAAGAAAACAAAATACACTGAACAAAAATATAAAACTCAGTGTTAGTCCCATGTTTCATAAGCTGAAAAATAAAAGATTCCAGAAATGTACCATATGCACAAAAAGCTTATTTCTCTCAAATGTTCTGCATACATTCGTTTACATCCCTGTTAGTGAGCATTTTTACTTCACCAAGACAATCCATACACCTGCCAGGTTTGGCATAACAAGCGGATTAAACAGCATGATCATTACAAAGGTGCACCTTGTGCTGGGGACAATAAAAAGCCACTCTAAACTGTGCAGTTATGTCACACAACACAATGCCACATGTTTTGAGAGAGCGTGCAATTGGCATGCCGACTGCAGGAAGGTCCACCAGAGCTGTTGCCAGAGAATTGAATCTTAATTTCTCTACTATAAAGCTGTCGTCTTAGAGAATTTGGCAGTACGCCCAACCAGCCTAGCAACTGCAGACCACGTGTAACCACGCCATGCCAGGACCTCCACATCCGGCTGATGAAACTGTGGGTTTGCACAACCGTCTTTCCCTGCATACTCACCAGACATGTCACCCATTGAGCATGTTTGAGATGCTCTGGATAAATGTGTATGACAGCATGTTCCAGTTCCCGCCAATATCCAGTAACGGCGCACAGCCATTGAAGAGTGGGATAACATTCCACAATCAACTCTATGCGAAGGAGATGTGTCGCGCTGCATGAGGCAAATGGTGGCCACACCAGATACTGACTGGTTGTGTGACCAATAGAAGCATATCTGGATTCCCAGTCATGTGAAATCCATAGATTAGGACCTAATTAATTTGTTTCAATTGACTGATTTCCTTATATGAACTGTAACTCAGTAAAATCTTTGAATTTGTTGCATTTATATCTTTGTTCAGTGTATAATGTTTTGTTATACAGGATATGATTGACCAGACAGAAACCATCATTCAATCAGTTGTAGGTTCCAGATAAGAGAGGAAAAAAATATAAAATACATTATTGTTTTTAAACTGACAAAGTACTATGCTATAATTAGATAATAACAATAGGGCCAGATCAACAATGTCCAATATACTTGAGTCCAGGATAAGAGAGATGTCAATGCTTTTATTACCCATGGCATGCCCAGGGAGCCATGCTTCTCAGGCGAGCAGGCAGCAGGCAGGCCCAGGGAGCCATGCTTCTCAGGCGAGCAGGCAGGCCCAGGGAGCCATGCTTCCCAGGCGATCAGGCAGGCCCAGGGAGCCATGCTTCCCAGGCGAGCAGGCAGGCCCAGGGAGCCATGCTTCCCAGGCGAGCAGGCAGGCCCAGGGAGCCATGCTTCTCAGGCGAGCAGGCAGGCCCAGGGAGCCATGCTTCTCAGGCGAGCAGGCAGCAGGCAGGCCCAGGGAGCCATGCTTCCCAGGCGAGCAGGCAGCAGGCAGGCCCAGGGAGCCATGCTTCCCAGGCGAGCAGGCAGCAGGCAGGCCCAGGGAGCCATGCTTCTCAGGCGAGCAGGCAGCAGGCAGGCCCAGGGAGCCATGCTTCTCAGGCGAGCAGGCAGCAGGCAGGCCCAGGGAGCCATGCTTCCCAGGCGAGCAGGCAGCAGGCAGGCCCAGGGAGCCATGCTTCCCAGGCGAGCAGGCAGGCCCAGGGAGCCATGCTTCCCAGGCGAGCAGGCAGCAGGCAGGCCCAGGGAGCCATGCTTCCCAGGCGAGCAGGCAGGCCCAGGGAGCCATGCTTCCCAGGCGAGCAGGCAGCAGGCAGGCCCAGGGAGCCATGCTTCCCAGGCGAGCAGGCAGGCCCAGGGAGCCATGCTTCCCAGGCGAGCAGGCAGCCCAGTTCAACTTTCCTACTGACACATTGGATACAGTGATGGGCCACCAGGGTTCACAGCTCACATGTTAATAGCTGGGGGGCAGAGAGCAGAGCTGGCAGAGCCACATGTAGGAAGAAACACTATCCCATCGGGCCTACCCAACATGATATTTATACCAATCAGGAGAGACTGGGGCCAGAAAGGGGTGGAGGGAGAGATACCAGAGGAGAATAGGGGGGGGGGGGGTTACACCACAGAGAGAGTAGGGGGGGAACAGTGAGCTTAAAGACATACTGAAGGGAGCAGGGACAGAGTGGTGTGGTGTTTCAGAGAAAGACAGAAGGATCTTGAAGCAAGATAGGGTCAGTGGCTTCAAAAGAAACATCACTAAAAATACCCGCCCAAGCAGCCCCATATCCGAAAGATGACACTCCCTGAAGAGATCGCTGGACTAAAATAAAAGCGCTTCCCCACAAGTCAGTAAATCAGACGACAGGGAAGTCTAAAGACCATTCTGACAGACAGTCACACTTAGACATTGAGGACAAACTCACACCAATAGATGTGAGATCGAGCAGCTACTGTGAATTCAGAGTATGTGTCTGTTGTGGGCGGAGGTGTGAAAACATCAAGAATTGACTGTTTGGTTTCTCTTCTCTCAATGTTCAGCACTGAGTCACACCAACCAACCTCCAAAAACACCCAGCCAACTTCCATGTACTGTGACCCTGTGGAGACCTCCACAGAGCAGAGTGCCATAGCCACACTGTGCTCTTTGAACAACATGCCCTGGGGTGTCCCAGCCTGAGTAATGTGGGAAGAATCCAGCGCAAACTGATTCCTGCTCCATTATTCGGACCCATCAGGAATATAATCAGCACTGTTCTAAGAGCCAAGAAACACGGCCAGAGTGAGAAGGGGGAAGAGAGTGACAGAGGGAAACAGTTTAGGAAATAAAGGCGAGAGAGAGGGGACAACAACTGACTTTTATTGGTCAAAAACACATCCTTAACAGCGGTGGCAGAGCCTGTATCTCTTGCTGCGTTTCCTGAACCCTGAATGCTGATTCGGCTCATTGTTTTCTTCTCCGTTTCCTCTGGATGTGAGGCAGGGTCTGTTGCCTAAGCGATGAGGTCAGCCATGCAGCTCCCCTCCCCAGACTCAGAACAGGATGGGTGTGGACAGAGCACTGAGAGCACAAGGACTGGACTCATTTACAGAGAGGACCATCCCATTAGTACAGAAAGCAGGCCCACTCAAACACACTTTAGTGATATGCATACAGTCAGTAACACTGCAGGTCCCTAGGGGTGATGACTAGCCTGGTAACACTTCCTCACTGCTGACACACTGAAATACATTAACTCATTAAGGATCAACTGCCAAAGTTGTAAGGATGGCTACGTGTCTAACTTAAAGTGTGGCTGGCAAACATCGTAAACATTTAGGATCACCCCATTTGACATGCGCCAAGTCCTCTCTTGAACCAGGGGATATTTTCATTTTTCTATAAGGTAATCAACTAATGCAGTCCACATGTCCTCAAAGAGGATCACTGTTCAACAGATTGCAACATTGCCTCTCCTATAGTGTTGTCCTCTTGACCAGCTGCCAACCTATACACCACCCACACACTGCGCTCTATCTTGATGACCAGTCATAACATAACCAAAGGCTGCTTCAGCCCACTGGGTCAGTCAGCCAATCTGTGCGCTCCCCCAGCACGGAGTCTAAACTTCACAGGCTCCTGAGGAATTCACAGAGGAGAGTGGTGACTTCACATGTCAAACACACCAGTAAGATAGGCCCTCTGACACTGATTGGCACTGTGTGGGTAAAGAGTCATCAGGAGGAAGGATCAGCTGCACTGCAGCCACATCAGTAATGGTTCTGGGCCTGGCCACCACCTGATCAGAGCAGCGTGAGATAGGTCTCTGAAACATTCACAGGTCTCGTCTAACCTAGGTTACTCACACGGCACTACAGAATCCCCCCTTGAAATGGGGACA
Organism: Oncorhynchus masou masou; assembly: GCF_036934945.1. Lineage (NCBI taxonomy): Eukaryota > Metazoa > Chordata > Actinopteri > Salmoniformes > Salmonidae > Oncorhynchus > Oncorhynchus masou. Next base: position 35,734,559 of record NC_088236.1, on the reverse strand, counting down.
TATCTAGTACACTGAGCAAAGTAGAGAGAGGGTGGGATGATTGGGCTATGCAGCAGTAGGTTTTACTAGAAGGACGTAGTAGGACTGACTGAGGGTCCGTTTTTTTAAAGAGCCCTAGAAATTTATTTACAGTGCCAGTGGAACGGAGTGGTGGGAGGAGGTGAGCCGTGACCCAGTGAGTATTTGGCCTTCGACCCTGACAAACAATGATGTTAGACATTCCACAGCAGCCTCTCCCCCTCCCTCAGGGCTGGCTTCCCGACTTAAGTGAGACGACAGGCTCTCCCTCAGTTAACAATCAGTCCTTTCACTGGCCCAGAGCAGCTAATGAGCCCTGGAGGTATTCTCAGATCAGGCCAAGCTCAAAATATGGCTCCTCATCCCTCTACTTAAACAAGCCAAAAACACATCGCTGAAACTCAACATAGGCTATTTCAAACAGCTACTGGACTATTCTTTTTGATGAAGATTACTTCATTGTCCATTTCCTTAGAGAGAAAGAAAATGTATATCACTTGATCAGTTCAATCAACTGAGACGCTGACACACACCCTGAGGATTTGAAAGCACAGGAGAGAGTCATGCTTTGGTTGCTGGCCTGCCTCTAGCCTCTTGGCTACATGCCAACACCCTTCTGCGCATGAAGATGAAAGCAATTGCATTTATTCAATAACACATTCTAATCTGAGAAGGTTTAGTGAATTGGCAACCTGATGAAATCTATTTAAAAAATATATATATACAGACTTTTTGAGTTCTAAGTGTAGTGCCAGAGGTCAAGGGTCAGTGAACTATAACAGTTGACTGGTCAGCTATCTTGTCACAGAAAATAGACTGAAGGGTAAATGGTGGCATTGGGGGGTGACCTATCAGCCAGCATGATCAACCAGACACTTGGTGCCAAAAAAGCACTGATGCATGTAACCATGGAATATGATCTGTGTGTATGAACGGTGCAGCTTGATGTATAGCGGGTTCGGCTATTTGAGATAAGCCGGTTCCAAGTGTTTCTTCGTGTAAATATCTCTGGTGCATATTTGTGTGAAAAAGTGCTCTATTCTTTTGAAGACCCATATTGCTCCAGGTGGCTACTCTGTCTGAGTATGTACTCTAAACATTAGGCTTTGGACAGGGGTCAAAAGGGTCATGAGACCCATAAAATAGGCCTACTGGTACTACTCCCACCACAGAAGGACTACCACTACAGTATAAGAGGTCAGCTAGTCAGGATCCCTGGGACATCATTGCCAAAATCAGGGTCCCCTGATAGCATGGACCATCTAAGTAGGCACCCAACCATTATATAATAACTATTTAGTTTCACCTCTGGTATGCCAGGAAAAGGTAGCAAGTCTGCTAATTTCAGCATTTGGGGGAGCTTCCATCCTGCCTGTTAAGAAGGCACAACCAATACTTACACCTCATTGTCTCTAACAAGTCAGACTTTTCCCCCTTTCTATATTTGACACACAAGAACCTACAATGGGCGTGATGATACATTTTCTTTAAAGGATAGACATACACTATTTATCATGTAATTTCACATGCGTTTCTTATATGGAGCTGGTGTCGCCATTTAGAATATGACAAACACTGGACCTAAAAGCTATAGTGTACCGTGTTACTTTAGACAACTTCAAAGCACCTATATGAACTGTAATGATACGAACGTTTTAGTACAAAACAAAACGCGGATAACTTCGCGGCCTATGAGGGTAAAGTCAATTAACATGGGTGGTGTTGGAAACTCTTTTCTATATAAACCAATGATGTTGATACATCATCGGACAGATTTATGCCAAAGTGTTATCTAAAATAAAGTAAATAATTTATGCAAGAGTTGACCATTGTCATTGTTCCATTCAAAGAAGAAAAACCTGTCAAGAAAAATTGATAAACGGGGTTAAATTCGAAGCTATTGAATGTAGTTTAGCCTACAATTTTATGCATGTTGAGTTCAAATACTAAAACAAATCTCTGGCCGTCGATTATCCCAAGATCTTGAAAGAAATCCCCGCTGCCTTGAAATACATGACTTTTTCTCAACCCATACTTTCCGCTATGCTGAATAGAAAACGGCTGAGATTAGAAAAGGACGCGGTATGACATTTACCTAAATCGTCCATTCCAGCGTTGGCTTCACCAGTGAAAAGTTCCTGTAAAGGTTTAACAACTTTTCGGCGTCCGTGGTTTCCTTTCAAAATCTCAATAGTTTACTCTGCTGAAGTTGGTTGTGAAGTACAGTACAGGAACGATGTGCATGTGTACTTCACCGCGACGGGCATTTATATAGCCTACGCAATAGCCGACATGAACGTAACCTCATTTAGCAGGCGTAAAAGAACCTGGTCCGGGTAAAGAACTGTCCTTTGATAAAGGGCGGCCTCTAGCGAGTGATAACAAAATAGCCTTCTGTATCAGACAGGCTGCCACAAAGAAACATTGTTACATGAAAACATTGTAAGCGCGACTGATGAAACACTGTTACACACGTCAATACATAACGTACATCAGCTACTCCTACCTATATTATTATATACATAGTAGCCTATTAATCAAATCAAATTTTATTTGTCACATACACATGGTTAGCAGATGTTAATGTGAGTGTAGCGAAATGCTTGTGCTTCTAGTTCCGACAATGCAGTAATAACCAACAAGTAATCTAACTAACAATTCCTAAACTACTGTCTTATACACAGTGTAAGGGGATAAAGAATATGTACATAAGGATATATGAATGAGTGATGGTACAGAGCAGCATAGGCAAGATACAGTAGATGGTATCGAGTACAGTATATACATGAGATGAGTATGTAAACAAAGTGGCATAGTTAAAGTGGCTAGTGATACATGTATTACATAAGGATGCAGTCGATGATATAGAGTACAGTATATACGTATGCATATGAGATGAATAATGTAGGGTAAGTAACATTATATAAGGTAGCATTGTTTAAAGTGGCTAGTGATATATTTACATCATTTCCCATCAATTCCCATTATTAAAGTGGCTGGAGTTGAGTCAGTGTCAGTGTGTTGGCAGCAGCCACTCAATGTTAGTGGTGGCTGTTTAACAGTCTGATGGCCTTGAGATAGAAGCTGTTTTTCAGTCTCTCGGTCCCAGCTTTGATGCACCTGTACTGACCTCGCCTTCTGGATGATAGTGGGGTGAACAGGCAGTGGCTCGGGTGGTTGATGTCCTTGATGAGTGTTACGAATCCCTTTTGGCCCGACAGTCTAGGGGGGACGGTAATGAGACTTGTAACATAACTCATGCAAATTATTATTGTGACAAAGGAAAAGTGTGAACGAAATAAGCACGACAACTGAAATCTACCGTCAAACTCTAGGTTTATTTATAAACACACGGTAATGGGGGGAGCAGGAAAAGGGGCTGGGCTGGACCCAAGGAAAGAAACAATAAGTATTCAAAAACACCCCTAAGCTAGACTAGCCTACTTTAACAACAGCTAACTAACTAACCAAAAATACAGTGGGTGGTCCGCCCAGTTCTAACTAGTGTATTTAACAAAGTTCACCTACGGGTAGTGTATGCCCATGGGCGACTTGTCTTGGTTTCCCCCTTTTCCACCAGCAATCAAACACAAACACCATAACCAAAAACAATACTCACAGGTGATGACAAAGTGCTATGAGGTGCTTAAACAAAAGAGAGGTTAAGACACAAAGCGAGAGTGAAACACAGAGACCTACAGACATGGCATTTACAGAGAGATTGAGCTGAGCTGGGCTGGGCTCTAGAACAAACAAATGATGGGGTTTTTAAACCATGGGGAAGGAACTGTGATAGGTTTAGGAAATATGAGGAGGTGTGTCTTCTGATTGATGATTGATTGTTGACTGATTGGGGAGTGATGATTTTCACCTGTGAGGGGAGAAGGAGAGAAAAGAAACACACACACAGGATACACACACACACAGGATAACTGTATCCGTAACAATGATCTTTATGGCCTTCCTGTAACATCGGGTGGTGTAGGTGTCCTGGAGGGCAGGTAGTTTGCCCCCGGTGATGCGTTGTGCAGACCTCACTACCCTCTGGAGAGCCTTACGGTTGAGGGCGGAGCAGTTGCCGTACCAGGCGGTGATACAGCCCGCCAGGATGCTCTCGATTGTGCATCTGTAGAAGTTTGTGAGTGCTTTTGGTGACAAGCCGAATTTCTTCAGCCTCCTGAGGTTGAAGAGGCGCTGCTGCGCCTTCTTCACGATGCTGTCTGTGTGGGTGGACCAATTCAGTTTGTCTGTGATGTGTATGCCGAGGAACTTAAAACTTGCTACTCTCTCCACTACTGTTCCATCGATGTGGATAGGGGGATGTTCCCTATGCTGTTTCCTGAAGTCCACAATCATCTCCTTAGTTTTGTTGACGTTGAGTGTGAGGTTATTTTCCTGACACCACACTCCGAGGGCCCTCACCTCCTCCCTGTAGGCCGTCTCGTCGTTGTTGGTAATCAAGCCTACCACTGTTGTGTCGTCCGCAAACTTGATGATTGAGTTGGAGTCGTGCGTGGCCACGCAGTCGTGGGTGAACAGGGAGTACAGGAGAGGGCTCAGAACGCACCCTTGTGGGGCCCCAGTGTTGACGATCAGCGGGGAGGAGATGTTGTTACCTACCCTCACCACCTGGGGGCGGCCCGTCAGGAAGTCCAGTACCCAGTTGCACAGGGCGGGGTCGAGACCCAGGGTCTCAAGCTTGATGACGAGCTTGGAGGGTACTATGGTGTTGAATGCCGAGCTGTAGTCGATGAACAGAATTCTCACATAGGTATTCCTCTTGTCCAGATGGGTTAGGGCAGTGTGCAGTGTGGTTGAGATTGCATCGTCTGTGGACCTATTTGAGCGGTAAGCAAATTGGAGTGGGTCTAGGGTGTCAGGTAGGGTGGAGGTGATATGGTCCTTGACTAGTCTCTCAAAGCACTTCATGATTGACGGAAGTGAGTGCTACGGGGCGGTAGTCATTTAGCTCAGTTACCTTAGCTTTCTTGGGAACAGGAACAATGGTGGCCCTCTTGAAGCATGTGGGAACAGCAGACTGGTATAGGGATTGATTGAATATGTCCGTAACCACACCAGCCAGCTGGTCTGCGCATGCTCTGAGGGCGCGGCTGGGGATGCCGTCTGGGCCTGCAGCCTTGCGAGGGTTAACACATTTAAATGTTTTACTCACCTCGGCTGCAGTGAAGGAGAGACCGCATTTTTCCGTTGCAGGCAGTGTCAGTGGCACTGTATTGTCCTCAAAGCGGGCAAAAAAGTTATTTAGTCTGCCTGGGAGCAAGACATCCTGGTCCGTGACTGGGCTGGATTTCTTCCTGTAGTCCGTGATTGACTGTAGACCCTGCCACATGCCTCTTGTGTCTGAGCCGTTGAATTGGGATTCTACTTTGTCTCTGTACTGACGCTTAGCTTGTTTGATAGCCTTACGGAGGAAATAGCTGCATTGTTTGTATTCAGTCATGTTACCAGACACCTTGCCCTGATTGAAAGCAGTGGTTCGTGCTTTCAGTTTCACGCGAATGCTGCCATCAATCCAAGGTTTCTGGTTAGGGAATGTTTTAATCTTTGCCCTGGGAACGACATCTTCAACGCACGTTCTAATGAACTCGCACACCGAATCAGCGTATTCATCAATGTTGTTATTTGACGCAATACGAAACATGTCCCAGTCCACGTGATGGAAGCAGTCTTGGAGTGTGGAGTCAGCTTGGTCGGACCAGCGTTGGACAGACCTCAGCGTGGGAGCTTCTTTTTTAGCTTTTGTCTGTAGGCAGGTATCAGCAAAATGGAGTCGTGGTCAGCTTTTCTGAAATTGGACATTACAAGGCAGTATGGAGGTAAATTCCACATATTTTCATACTTATTTTCTTCAAGTAGGGGTTTCCGCCTCCAATTTGTGAAAAAAAAAGAATCCTAACAAGTATGTGTAAGAAGACTCTTGAAGAATAAAAATCAGAAGAAGCCATGCAAAAGTTGAATAGCTTTAATATACAGTTGCCATACAAAATGCACTTGTATTTCAATCATCAGCTGACAGAAGTTTCATAATGTGCTGATTCACTGACCACATAGCTGAATGTAAATTGCATTTGGATTCCAGAAATTGCAAGAAAGACATAATTTATCATTCTCACTTCACCATTTAGACCCTGCTCTACCGCTACCCCCTAGAACGGCAGTCTCAAACTCATTCCACAGAGGACAGAGTGTCTGCAGGTTTTAAGTTTCAATTAAGACCTAGACAACCAGGCGAAGGGAGTTCCTTACTAATTAGTGACCTTAATTCATCAATAAAGCACAAGGGAGGAGCAAAAACCCGCAGACAATCGGCCCACGGTAGAATGAGCTCGACACGTGCTCTAGAACGTGGAGACAGTACAGGTGCATCAAAGCTGGGACCGAGAGACTGAAAAACAGCTTCTATCTCCAGGCCATCAGCCCGTTACCCTCCCCCGAACGTTAGACACTGTCACTAGCCGGCTACCACCCGGTACTCTACCCTGCACGTTAAAGACTGCAGCCCTATGCACATAGTCACTGAACACTGGTCACTTTAATAATGTTTACACAATGCATTCTAGTCATGGCTCATCATATACAACTACTGCTGTACACACCTTTCTATTCATATACTGTCTATACAGATCATTTACAGTTGCAGGCAAATATACATTGGCATCCTTGGACTTTTCTTAAATGATTCCCCATTTCAGATTTGGACTTTCGCTGGCCACTCCAGAACAGTCCAGCATCTTTTCTTCAACCATTTCTGGGTGCTTTTTGTTGTGTGTTTGGGGTCATTGCCCTGCTGGAAGACCCACAACCTTCAATGCAGAGACAGCTTTTGGATGCTGGGTTGTAGATTGGACTCCAAAACACTTGATAATCTGCTGATTTTATGATGCCTGTACGTTCAAGGCCCCCAGTACCTGAGGCAGCAAAGCAACCCCACAGAATCATCAGACCTCACTCATCTTTGATTGTAGAGTTATTTTCATTGAATGCTTGATTTGGTTGTCAGTAAAAACACCACATAACATTTCCCCCAGGATTTTGCCTTGTTTGGAGAAGTTCCACCAGGCTTTCTTGTCTCCCAGCAGTCGTGTCTTACTATGTTTACCAATGACAAAAGCATTCAAAGAAAACAACACCCTCCCTTCAATCAAAAATTGGGGGGGTTCGAAAAATACTGTGGGTTTGCTTTGCTGCCTAGGAAACTGGGGGCCTTGAATGTGTGCAAGACATCATGTAATCAGCAGATTACCAAGGTGTTTTAGAGTCCAATAATCATCCAGTGTCCACAAAAAATCTTTCTGTTAAAGGTTGTGGGTCTTATAGAAGGACAACGACCCCAAACACACATCAAAAGTACCCAGGAATGGTTCAAGAAGAGTTGCTGGACTGCTCAGGGCCCGGTTCCCAAAAGCATCTTAAGGCTAAGTTCATAGTTAGAACCTTCATAGGAGCATCGTTAAAATCTCTGAGCCGTTTCCTAAAACCATCGTTATTAACGTTGCATTTAAAACACTTGTAATCTAATGCCTGCCTCAGACCACTCGCAGGACCGCTAAGTTTGTCGTTAGACGCTTTTTTTTGCCCTCCCGTTATACAGAGGATCTCTGCTGAAACTTGAATCACATGGTTTATCCATCTCTCTGTAACCACCGATAACTTCAGAACAACGTTGAATACAAACACAAAGTTGCCAATGTCTTTGCAATTGATACAAACAATCAACGTATACAAAGATGCTTCACATTCCAACTGAGATGAATGCATTCAAATAGAAATTCAGTAGCCTGTAGGCCTCTTTCAATCATATTGAAATATATTTCATGCTCAATTAATTGACTTCTATTTTGCTATTTGTACACTGTCTCGTTTTTTCCTCAATATATTTAATGATGTGCCAAATCCTGATTTAATGCATTATTATAGGGTGAGCATTAGAATAAGCCGCCTCAATATTTGTAGCCTTAGATAATAATATCTCTAAGAGCTGATCCGTTGTCAGTATTGTGGAATAATTTGAATGTTAAGGTCAGATTTGAATGGAGAATTCTGATCCGAGAGCAGTGTTACCTTTCTTTTGATTCTATCAGTATCGTCACATGCCTCAACGACGCACTTAGTGAGCGTTCTCTCTGCGTGGTGTTTTGGGAAACTCATGTTACATCTTCAGCCGTTGTCGGAAAGATGCATCGTTAATACACTCGTAAGTTCCATCGCTGTCGGGAAACCGGGCCTGGAGTGGCCTGTGAAAAGAAAAGATCTGAATCACATCCATAACATATGGTGAGAGCTAAAAACAACAGTTGGTGGAGGGAACCCCTCAAACATTGAAGAATTAGAGCAGTTTGCTGCTGAAAAGTTTGCCAGTAGGAAGGTGCAGCAAGCTCATTGATAACTGCCAACAATGCTTATTGTAGCTATCTGGGCCTAGGGCAGTGAAACCAAGTACTAGCTCCAGGGTGCCAATAATTTTGTCCATGCCATGTGTCTTTATTTTCTAAATTACAATTGCAAACTTAAGTTACCAAAAAGAAAATGGGTTCTGCAATGTTGAAATCCAATAGCAAGGTGTGGATATCTGTGTACACGACCAATAACTTTGATTTGAGTGGCTGACAAGGGAAAACGCTGGCCACTCTTTCATTAGAGGCAACGTAACATTCCTATTCCAAATCCAAGCTGAACCTTTAAAACAACTCAACATCTGGTTGTGTCATCTTGGGTCACTCATTACAAAGTGTCACTTAACAGAAACAATGGTGGTGATACTGAGACGTTCTGCCTATTCACCTCTCAGAAGTCCACAGCCTTGAGCTTCCTCTCCTCTTCCTGGGTCAGAGGCTGCTGTGAGAGGATCTTCTCGTGGAGACGGTGGTGCTTTCCGATTCCTAGTCTGGGCAGGCCACGGTTCAGGCCCTCCAGCAGCACACAGGACTTACACAGCGCCTGGCTGGAGATGTAGCCACAGCGGCCGCAGGTCCCCTGAACGGGCATCTTCACGCCCTCCCTCACTGACAGGTTCTCCCCAGAGTGGATGACGTCCATGATGGCGCTGGGCCGCACAGCCTCCAGGTCTTTCAGGAAGGTGCGGGCGTGGCCTCTGTAAGCGTTGGGGGAGTAGATGCACTCTGTGGAGAAGTAGTCCAGCTTCTTGAAGTAGGCGTAGAGGACAATCTCCTTCTCGTAAGCATATTTGAGGGGCTTGCAGCGTGGCACCACCCCTTCGCCCTCGCTCGCTGTGCTTATAGCAGTGCAGCGACGCAGACGGGCGATGTCTCCTCGGAGGACGTTCATCAGAACTGTCTCTGCCACATCGTCAGCGTTGTGACCTGAGAACAGAATCAGACACACACAGGAACAGCATTTTAAAATTAGTCCCGCCAGGATTTGACAGAGATTTTTTTGTGATAGTTGCAGGCCAAAATGCTTGATTTTGCATGGCAATTTGTGCTAGTTTGATCTAATTTGTCATGAAAATGCACTGACGAAGTTGACTTGTTGCTTGATCAAAACATTTGTGCTGTAAAAGTATAAAATTGTTAAAATTGAGAGCCCCTTTTTCTAGTTGCGCTGATGGAAGAACCGCAAAACTCTGGAGGGACTATTTTAAAAAGTCCACCTTCATCTAAAATAAGAGATAAAATAAGCTTGTTATATATTACCTGTACATATCTTATCAACCTTCAGCATCATGGCTCCCCTGTCCAGCGCCTGCCTTCTGAACACTCCACAGAAAGTGCAATTGTTCTTCAGTCCAACCTGCTTCACTATGGCATCCATGGTCCAACCATACAGCTCCTCATAGGATACAATCTTCAGAGGCAGCTCATACTGCTGCTGGTTCCTCTTCACTGTCTCCAAGGAGTCGTCACGGTAACCTGTGATGCCCTCATCCACTGACAGTAGCAGTAGTTTCAGGCCGTAGTTATAGCGCTCATTTAGGACTTTCATGACATGTGCCAGCACAGTGGAGTCCTTCCCACCCGAGGCACCAATGCCCACAGTTTCTCCATGTTTGAAGAGCTGCGCTGAGACTATTGTCTGATGCACCTCCTCCTCAAAGGCCCAGAAGAAGCATTCCTTACACAGGGAATGGGCCGTCTTTGGACGTTTCAGCACTGCACGCTTTTCAGCACAACTGCTACAGAGGACTGGCATCTTAACTGTGGATGACAGGAGAGTTTGCTATATGAAGGCAATATCATAAATGACCCGTTACAAGGTTGAAGTGTTTATCTGTGTTATACGAGTTATAGGATGTCAACAGACTACTAGATAGCTAAGTGTTCTGCAGAATACTGGACAACCTGTGCAAATAACAGTTGTCTAGCTAGCAATAATATGCCCGTTTCGGTTAGTTATCTAGCTAGTATCACCTACTTTGATGAGCGGCTTGATAGATACAGTAACGCCAGCTTGAAAGTTAGCTAAATATGCTAGCTAGATAGCAGTTACTTAAACGGTTCTAAAAGTATCTAAATGCGTTACCAAACTCCAATTGAAAGTATGTAAAGTCTCACCCAGACTATCTAGCAGTGATCGTAGCTCTGTGTAATATGTATAAACTTGTTGCTAATAGTATTTTACCGACGCTACCTCATGTTATTCTTTCTTTTCCGGTATTTTCATTACAGGAAATGATGTCAATGCTTAGCGGGTAACCAATCACAGCATACTATTATAATAATACACTATGTCCTCCAGTTACTAGATTCCTCAGTAGCATTTTGTTTCATAAAATGATGAGGTTCGATATTATCTGTGGACTTTTAAGGAGCTCCAATGAAATTGGACCAAGTCACATATTCAGTTTTAAATTTGATACCATTGCAATTATTCATCATCCAATCACTCTCCCACCTACATATTTTGGTCTGGAAAGCAATATATGCTGTTGTGGCTCAGTAATTGAAAGGTACACTTTCTGTTCAGATAAACAATACAGGAGAACAAAGTTGAGTCACACGACCACATGAAATGTAAGCAACAAGGATTTATTAGTTTGTTTTAAAGGATGGTGCTACGGAAACAATGGCAATAGGCATCAAATGCAATTTTGAGTAGGTGAGGGGGGAGAAGTGTGTGAAGGAGCAGGGTTGCAGGTGTCAGGGCTTGGTGCAGGAAAGAGTCATTTAAGCTTAGTTGGCGCCGGCGGCAGCGTGAAAAGCTCCCCTCTGGTGCCACTGCATGTCTCGGATGCGCCTGACAGACTGGATCTGAGGGAACTGGGCACCAAACTCAGCACTGTCCTTGTATTCACCCTTTTCAAACAGGTACTGATAGCCTCTGTAGCCAGGATACTGGTACCCCACCCAACTGGTACACAACCAACAGAGGCGTGAGAGTCATGGAATGGGAGAGAAACAAAAATTAGAAAAGTATTTAGAGAAGAAAGCAGTGGAGATAAGATCAATACATGCAATTAGGAGAAAATAGCAATATAGTAAATTTGGGGCAGATATAACTGCTGTTGGCGGACAGACTCACGTGCCACTCTGAACTCTGACAGAGGAGACCTTCTCTTGATATCCGTGTGCGTGGAAGCTGGGGACATCATCATCTATGATCTCGATCTTCTTCCCCGCAAAACTGGGGTTTTCATAAAGGACAATCTTGTGCTCCTGGCTGTCCTATGAGGAGAATAGAAAACACACCATAAGAAACAGTCACAGAGAATCTACAAAATGGCTGATTTGTGTTGTAGTAGCGAAGGGGGTGCTGTGTTACCACTTTAATGGGGCGGAATGCAAAGATGTTGTCGCTACGTCTGCTGTTGGTCCAGGAATCCCAGCGAGGATACTCCCCCTTCTCAAACACATACTGCTCCCCCTTACAGTTAGCCTGCTCGTATCCCACCCATCTGAGAAAGCATAGACAAGTAAAAGCGAGGAGGGCACAAAGTGATGGAGGGGGAAAGTGAAGGATGACAAAAACAAGATTAAAGGTGAATGAACATACTGTGCCTTGTGCACAATGCAAGTGACTATATTTGTGTTATGGAATGGTTTGGAAGTGTTTGTTTTCCTGTACGGAACCATTTTAATTTGTCCAATCACCAATCCCATTTCTTTTTCTATTGTTTGATAATCACACCATCTTTACCCACTCCCACCACACACACAGACAATCACACACCTTTACCTAACCTTTTTTTGCGCGGCGGTCAACATCTTAGTCCACATACTTCCTCTCTCTCTTTCCCTCTCTCTATCATACTATCTCTGAGCCACACTTACGGTCCACACAGCACCAGTATGGAGCCCACTTTCTCCACGCCTGCTTCCTGGAGGTTGTTACAGGGACCAGTCAGCTCATGGCAAGGCCCCTGGAAGTTCTCCTGTTCATAGATGATCAACTGTGGAAGACAGGGAGAGACTAAATGTATGTTTAGGTCTCCTTGCAATGCTCGGCCTGTCGGCATCTCAAGTTGTATCGGGGAATTATGTTGAGTACTGTGTAACTTTTGCTTTGAAAAATCTTGCAGTGTGTCATTGTCCCTGATCTATCATGCCCTGCCCCACCATTACCCATCCTTCTTTCCTGCCCTCCTCTGCCCTGCCCTTCCTCTGCCTCCCCCTCTCCCCCTCACCTTGAAAGCACTAGTGCCTGGCTGCTGCTGCTTGGATGCAGGTTTCTGGTGGTCTGTGGCCATAGTGAACCGGATGGGTTATGATGAAACTGTACAGAGAATAACATATTTTTAGGGTCCAGTAGTTTGCAGTTTGATAGGATAGTAGCAAAAACATTAAATAATAGTGCCAGAAAATCTGCAGTTAAATTCTGCACGAAGCTGGTTGGTTCTCTCATGTATGTATAAAAAAAAGTCCCCTCCCAAAATATAGTCCAACAAAAACAGTTAAATGGAAACAGTCCTCATGTTAATCTATTTGTTTGTAAGTGAAATAGTTTTATGTATAATGACAAAGAATTATGTTATCCCAACATAAAATAGTAAACTAACCTGTTTGTTTAAAAAATCTAGACAAAGTTGGATCAAAATTATTTTTAAAATAAATAATGTGGAGAGCGATGGATGTGAATCTCTTACCAGTACGTGTCTGTGCCAGTGTGTTTGTGATGGCATGCTGAGCTCAATATATACGGCACGCTCAGGGGTGGAAACTCTGCCAACACTCCTCTGCATCCAAGCCACCCTCCAGATCAGCTTGCAATAGGCCGAGCAGACAGGACTGTGGGGTCACCGCTCTACCTGGCCCCCCTTCTCACTCCCCCTCAAAGTTATTTCATTAGTTGTCAATTTTGTCCAGCCGGTCATTGTTCGATATCCACATGATTCAGCACAACCAGTGCCAAGAGTCCCACACTTACAATGAGAGCTGCCTGTATGCCTGGACCACCAGAGAGGGAGAGAGTAAGAGAATGAGATAGAGAAGAGAGAGTGCCAAATTGATAGAAAGGGACTGATTTAACTCACAAAACCTAGTATTTCAGTTAACTCTTACATAGGAATAATGGTTAACATAGTAAACAGTCATTGGGTCGTTATTGGCAATCATTTCTATTGGAGATAGTTTAATTTATACATTTACATTTGAGTCATTTAGCAGATGCTCTTTCCAGAGTGACTTACAATTAGTGCATTCATCTTAATATAGCTTGGAGAGACAACCACCTATCACAGTCCTAGCAAGTACGCTGAACAAAAATATAAACGCAACATGCAACAATTAGAGTTAAAGTTCATATAAGGAAATCAGTCAATTGAAATATATTCATTAGAACCTAAACTATGGATTTCAAATCATTGGGAATACAGATATGCATCTGTTGGTCACAGATACCTTAAAAAAAAAGTAGGGGCGTGGATTAGAAAACCAGTCAGTATCTGGTGTGACCACCATTTGCCTCAGGCAGCCCGACACATCTCCTTCGCATAGAGTTGATCAGGCTGTTAATTGTGGCCTGTGGAATGTTGTCCCACTCCTTTTCAATGGCTGTGTGAAGTCGCTGAATATTGTCAGTAACTGGAACACGATGTTGTCAATCCAGAGCATCCCAAACATGCTCAATGGGTGACATGTCGGGTGAGTATGCAGGCCATGGTAGAACTGGAACATTTTCAGCTTCCAGGAATTGTGTACAGATCCTTGCGACATGGGGCCGTTCATTACCATTTTGAAACATGAGGTGATGGCGGCGGATGAATGGCACAACAATGGGCCTCATTGTTTCTCTGTGCATTCAAATTGCCATTGATAAAATGCCATTGTGTGTTCGTTGCCTGTGGCTTATACCTGCCCATACCAAAACCCCACCGCCACCATGGGGCACTCTGTTCACAACAATGACATCAGCAAACCGCTTACCAACATATGATGTTATACAAGATGTCTGCCATCTGCCCAATACAGTTGAAACCGGGATTCATCCATGAAGAGCACACTTCTTCAGCATGCCAGTGGCCATTGAAGGTGAGCATTTGCCCACTAAAGTCGGTTATGATGCCAAACTGCAGTCAGGTCAAGAACCTGGTGAGGATGAGGAGCAGGCAGATGAGCTTCCCTGAGATGGTTTCTGAGAGTTTGTGCAGACATTATTTGGTTGTGTAGACCCACAGTTTCATCAGCTGTCTGGGAGGCTCGTCTCAGACCATCCCGTAGGTGAAGAAACTGTGTGTGGAGCTATTGGGCTGGTGTGGTTACACATGTCTGCAGTTGTGAGGCCGGTTGGACATACTGCCAAATTCTCTAAAACGACGATGGAGGCGGCTTATGGTAGAGAAATGGCATTCAGCATGCCAATTGCATGCTCCCTCAAAACTTAGGGGCATTTTATTGGCAACAGCACAAGGTACACCGGTGTAATGATCATGCTGTTTAATCGGCTTGGTGATATGCCACACATGTCAGGTGGATGGATTATCATGGCAAATGAGAAATGCTCACTAACATGGATGTAAACAAATTTGTGCACAAAATCTGAGATAATTGTTTTTTGTTGTGCATATTGAACATTTCTGGGATCTTTTATTTCAGCTCATGACACACGGGACCAACACTTTACATGTTGAGTTTATATTTTTGCTCAGTATACATTTTCCCTCAAAAGTAGTTATCAGCAAAGTCAGTGTTAGTAGGCCAGAGCTGGAAGGATGAAGTGCTCAGGTTTGGGTGTAGGGTTTGAGCATAGCCTGAAGTTAGGGAGGAGCAGTGCCCCTTGCTGCTCTGTCGGCAAGTACCATGGTCTTGTAGTGGATGCGAGCTTCGACTGGAAGCCAGAGGGGTGTGCGGAGAAGCTGGGTGACATGGGAAAACATGGGAACACCAGGTGGACTGCGGCGTTCTGGATAAATTGCAGGGGTTTGATGGCACAAGCAGGGAGCGCAGCCAACAGAGAGTTGCAGTAGCCTTAACCAGAGATGACAAGTGCCTGGATTTGGACCTGCGCTGCCAACCTACCGTGTATTTGACCAATAAAATGGTTTTACAGTGAAGTGGACATAGCCCGAAATAAATAAAACAATTTACTCCAAAAAATATTAACAGAAATTTGCAAAAATAGATACGATCTTGCTACCATGGAAAGGTAAATACCTGTCTATTTGTGGAAAATTCAACCTGACTAATTATTTAATCATATCCATCCCAGTTTACCTATTTACTTATGACACTTCTACGCTGAACGATTTGTCTTTTAAATTATTTGAGCAAAATATATTTCACTTTATTTGGAAGGGAAGCCAGACAAAATAAAACATGCTTATTTATATCATTAATATGATTTCGGGGGCTAAATTTCATAAATATTGAAGCATTAAACCTATCACGAAAAGCACAAGTCATACAAAAATTATAATTAAACCTGAACTGGTTCTCAAGGAGATTAGTACAAATGTTTCATCCCTTCAAAAATGGCCTATTTCCTTTTATCCAGATTACAACCTCTCATCCCTTTTTCAAAATATTGCCTTTAAACAAGCCATAAAAACTGGTTGCAATTCCAGTTTCATCTTCCAGAAAAGACAGATAGGAAACTGGTTTGTTTATTAAAGACCAACATTGACTAAATAAATGCAAATATCAGTTTTACTTGAGGACCAAGATGTTGACCGCGGCGCAAAATAGTTGGGAAGAGATTTTCGATGTGCCGATTCTGTGGTACATGGTTTATAAACTGATATGCAAAACAACGCTTGATTCAAAACTTAAGTTTTTCTATTTATAAATTATTATACAAAATTCTTGTCGCAAACATAATGTTATGTATATGGGGCATATAACCATGTCAGCTTTGAAGAGACAGAAACATTAGATCACTTATTTTGCTATTGCTTCTATGTAGCTTATTTCTGGTCACATGTTCAGGAATGGCTTAAAAAATCACAACAATGATCTAAAATTAACCTTACAAATAGCACTATTGGGAGATTTGGAAAATCATAGTCAATCAATCAACAATATAATAATACTTTTAGTAAAAATATTTATCTTTAACTTACAATCTGTAGAAAGTATGCAATTAGACACCTTCAGAATTTGTGAAACATCACAGCACAGTTGAAATATATATGGCACATGGCAATCATATGAGGGTAGTTTATGAAGATAGGTGGGATGGACTGAGAGTAGCTGAGGGATGGGTTTTAAAGCTCATGATCTATAAAAGTTATGACTGAAAACACGATGTATAGGTACTATCTAGATGTAATGTACAGTTGAAGTCTGAAGTTTATATACACCTTAGCCAAATACATTTCAACTCATTCCTGACATTTGATCCAAGTAAAAATTCCCTGTCTTAGGTCAGTTAGGATCACCACTTTATTTTAAGAATGTGAAATGTCAGAATAATAGAGAGAATGATTTATTTCAGCTTTTATTTCTTTCATCACATTCCCAGTGTGTCATAAGTTTACATACACTCAATTAGTATTTGGTAGCATTGCCCTTTAAATTGTTTAACTTGGGTCAAACGTTTAGGATAGCCTTCCACAATAAGTTGGGTGAATTTTGGCCCATTCCTCCTGACAGAGCTGGTGTAACGGAGTCAGGTTTGTAGGCCTCCTTGCTCGCACACACCTTTTCAGTTCTGCCCACAAATCTTCTATAGGATTGAGGTCAGGGCTTTGTGATGGCCACTCCAATACCTTAACTTTGTTGTCCTTAAGCCATTTTGCCACAACTTTGGAAGTATGCTTGGGGTCATTGTCCATTTGGAAGACCCATTTGCAACCAAGCTTTAGCTTCCTGACTGATGTCTTGAGATATTGCTTCAATATATCCACATAATTTTCCTCCCTCATGATGCCATATATTTTCTGAAGTGCACCAGTCCCTCCTGCAGCAAAGCACCCCCACACCATGATGCTGCCACCCCTGTGCTTCATGGTTGGGATGATGTTCTTCGACTTGCAAGCCACCACCTTTTTCCTCCAAACATAACGATGGTCATTATGGCCAAGCAGTTCTATTTTTGTTTTGTCAGACCAGAGGGCATTTCTCCAAAAAGTACAATCTTTGTCCCCATGTACAGTTACAAACTGTAGTCTGGCTTTTTTATGGCGGTTTTGGAGCAGTGGCTTCTTCCTTGCTGAGCGGCCTTTCAGGTTATGTCGATATAGGACTCGTTTTATAGTGGATATAGATACTTTTGTACCTGTTTCCTCCAGCATCTTCACAAAGTCCTTTGGTGTTGTTCTGGGATTGATTTGTACTTTTCTCATCAAAGTACGTTCATCCCTAGGAGACAGAACGCGTCTCCTTCCTGAGCGGATTGACGGCTGCGTGGTGTTTATACTTGCATACTATTGTTTGTACAGATGAACGTGGTTCCTTCAGCCGTTTGGAAATTGCTCCCAATGATGAACCAGACTTGTGGAGGTCTACAATTCTTTTTTTCTGAGGTCTTGGCTGATTTCTTTTGATTTTCCCATGGTGTCAAGCAAAGAGGCACTGAGTTTGAAGGTAGGCCTTGAAATACATCCACAGGTACACCTCCAATTGACTCACATGATGTCAATTATCCTATCAGAAGCTTCTAAAGCCAGGACATAATTTTCTGGAATTTTCCAAGCTGTTTAAAGGTACAGTCAACTTAGTGTATGTAAACTTCTGACCAACTGGAATTGTGATACAGTGAATTATATGTGAAGTAATCTGTCTGTAAACAATTGTTGGATTTGTTGGATTACTTGTGTCATGCACAAAGTAGATGTCCTAATCGACTTGCCAAAACTATAGTTTAACAAGAAATTTGTGGAGTGGTACTATAACAGTTTTCCTGTTATTACCAAAGATGGAAGCTTTCAATTCCAGGGGTCATCTGTAACAAACTGACAAAAACGTTGACTTGACAAGCCAGCTTTCTCCAGTTGGCAGAAGAGAAGAGCAGAGTTGCACACCAATGTGAGCTGTCAACAAGAGGGTTTAGTGTTTCACTGGTTGAATGCAGTGACTGGAGGAAAATGCATGTAGATATTGTCAATTGGTAGAAGTTAATATAGTTGGTAGAGTATTTATAGTTGGTTGGAGGTAATGAATGTGACACAGTGGTAAACTGGAGCAGGGTTAGGCCCATGGTTGGAGAAATCAGAGGTAGACCAAGTGTTGCAACCTGGTCTCAGAGCATTTCGTATTATTCTGCAGGTAAATCGGAGTCACTCCATTTAGTATATGTTACACTTCGTATGGTATGTATTAATTTGTGGATGTCCATCACCCATTTATGATATGTTATGAATTACAATTCATAAGATATGAATTTGTAAAATATGTTACTAATTTGCAAAATGTACAATCGTTCCCAATTTTAAAACGTATCATATGTTATGAATTCTGACTAGATGGCTAACGTTGGCTAGGCTAGGGATTGTTGGTTAAGTTTAGGAGTTAGGTTAGGGTTAGCTAAAATGGTTAAGGTTAGGGTAATGGGAAGAGTTAACTAACATGCTAAGTAGTTGCAAAGTAGCTAAAAGTAGTTGAAATTGCTAAGTAAGTTGCTAAAATTGTCTGTGATGAGATTCAGGACTTTGCCTTAAGTAACAATCTGTCTTACTCTATGTAACCATACCAAATGTAACATATCATACTAATTTCAGAATCTCTAATTTACATTTATGAGACCAGGTTGAGTGCACAGATGGAAATTGTATGGTGCTGTGAATTGAATCAAAAGCATTGCACTGGATAAACTTGGCTTAGGGTAAGGATTGTGTGGTTGTGTCAACATGCACATGTTGGAATGTGGAAATTAGAGCAGAATGAGATATGTGGTTGAAATGTAGTTTATTGAATAGTAAATATACAGTGGGGGCAAAAAAGCATTTAGTCTGCCACCAATTGTGCAAGTAATCCCACTTAAAAAGATGAGGCCTGTAATTTTCATCATAGGTGACAGACTATGACAGACAAAATGAGAAAGAAAAAAAAATCCTGAAAATCACATTGTAGGATTTTTAATGACTTTATTTGCAAATTATGGTGGAAAATAAGTATTTGGTCAATAACAAAAGTTCCTCAATACTTTGTTATATACCCTTTGTTGGCAATGACAGAGGTCAAACATTTTCTGTAAGTCCTCACACATTGTTGCTGGTATTTTGGCCCATTCCTCCATGCAGATCTCTAGAGCAGTGATGTTTTGGGGCTGTTGCTGGGCAACACAGACTTTCAACTCCCTCCAAAGATTTTCTATGGGGTTGAGATCTGGAGACTGGCTAGGCCACTCCAGGACCTTGAAATGCTTCTTACGAAGCCACTCTTTTGTTGCCCAGGCTGTGAGTTTGGGATCATTGTCATGCTGAAAGACCCAGCCACGTTTCATCTTCAATGCCCTTGCTGATGGAAGGAGGTTTTCACTCAAAATCTCACGATACATGGCCCCATTCATTTTTTCCTTTACACGGATCAGTCGTCCTGGTCCCTTTGCAGAAAAACAGCCCCAAAGCATGGTGTTTCCACCCCCATGCTTCACAGTAGGTATGGAGTTCTTTGTATGCAACTCAGAATTATTTGTCCTCCAAACATGACGAGTTGAGTTTTTACCAAAAAGTTATATTTTGGTTTCATCTGACCATATGACATTCTCCCAATCTTCTGGATCATCCAAATGCTCTCTAGCAAACTTCAGACGGGCCTGGACATGTACTGGCTTAAGCAGGGGGACACGTCTGGCACTGCAGGATCTGAGTCCCTGGCCGCGTAGTGTGTTACTGATGGTAGGCTTTGTTACTTTGGTCCCAGCTCTCTGCAGGTCATTCACCAGGTCCCCCGTGTGGTTCTGGGATTTTTGCTCACCGTTCTTGTGATCATTTTGACCCCACGGTGTGAGATCTTGCGTGGAGACCCAGATCGACGGAGATTATCATTGGTTTTGTATGTCTTCCATTTCCTAATAATTGCTCCCACAGTTAATTTCTTCAAGCCAAGCTGCTTACCTATTGCAGATTCAGTCTTCCCAGCCTGGTGCAGGTCTACAATTTTGTTTCTGGTGTCCTTTGACAGCTCTTTGGTCTTGGCCATAGTGGAGTTTGGAGTGTGACTGTTTGAGGTTGTGGACAGGTGTCTTTTATACTGATAACAAGTTCAAACAGGTGCCATTAATACAGGTAACGAGGGGAGGACAGAGGAGCTTCTTAAAGAAGAAGTTCTGTGAGAGCCAGAAGTTCTGGTCTGTGAGAGCCAGAAGTCTTGCTTGTTTGTAGGTGACCAAATACTTATTTTCCACCATAATTTGCAAATAAATTCATAAAAAATCCTACAATGTGATTTTCTGGATTTTTTCTCATTTTGTCTGTCATAGTTGAAGTGCACCTATTATGAAAATGACAGGCCTCTCTCATCTTTTTAAGTGGGATAACTTGCACAATTGGTGGCTGACTAAATACTTTTTTGCCCCACTATATTGGCACTCAAAGGTATTTACACAACCCTAGGCCTGTATGGGCTGAATCCAACATGGAGATCCTTGACATTGACCACCTACCTGAACCATAGCCCCGTCTCTGTCTTCACCTGGAATACACTTTCTGATCATTTTCATCTTGAGCTAGTTTCATCAGCCACTTACAGTACTTCCTCACATTATGTAGGGTGATCAGAGGCAACACCAAAACACATCACTCAGACAACTTTCAAAAGACAACTTCATACTTTTCAGTGGAAGGTATTTGACGGAGGAGAATAGTTTGCACACATCCAATATACTGGACATTTTGTTCGAATTATGCACTAGATGTAAGAGCCAGCGATTGGCTGCTCCTACGTATACAGTCGACTCCTGGTACTGTAATTAGGACATGTGCATAGACTGTTTACATGGGCTACATCGCAATTTGCAAGTACCAATTTGAATAGATTCTCTTTTATTACGTTGGACAACAGTGTAATACACACGTTCATGGTGGCAGTCCCAAGCAGTTGCATTTATTATCAGGAGTTGAGTGCAAAGATGGTGGGACCATTTCCTCCCAGGTGTCTTCTTGGCCCCTGACCCTCCATCAAGATTGTCACTGTGTGCAGTACTCTAAAATAGCAATGTTACACCTTAGCTTTTATATGGATCAAGGCAGCACTGACATGAAGGTATTACAATATCGGCAACCAAAGTAAATGGGAGAGTGAGTAATCCAATATGTAAAATGCACGTAGAGGGGTTGAGCAATGCATTGAGGGATACCTATAAAACAAATGGATATTCTTGCATAATAATACTGTATAGTAAGTAGCACATGCCCACAATGTTAATATTGTAAAAGTGTCATCTACTCTACCATAGCACATTTCAAACAGAAAAAAATATTATGGGATTTCATTGAAACCTGAACATTTCACCATGATGACCATCAATACTCTCAAAATAAATGTTTATTTTTTACACCGTATCAGTGTCAAGTTCTGCTTCCATCATAGAGAGCAGAAGAGCACATTGATGCAAGGCCTCACCTGAGCCAGGTACAGAGAATGAGAAGAATGACCCACCACTGAGGGGCTGGTCTATCCTCTATGAATAGAGGCCTCTATTCAGACCCAATGCGCATACATCTCTCCCTGTCAAGTGTTTGACCTTGATAGGACAATACCCATGTTTGATTGACAGTGGGTATGTTGTTCATAACCATTTAAATATGATAAGTAGTCTAAGAACTTCCAAGCTGATCTAGGGTGTAATCATTAGTCCAACAGTTGCTTCCGTTTAAGAAATATTTTTCAATAGAATCGGCGGAATGAAGACACCCCTGGTCACACGCAAACACAGTTCACTTTCATAGTAGCCACATACAAACAGCATGAACATTTTGCTCATTGTAGAATTCCTTCTCGCATCTATGCGCTCTCCTCCTCTTACCTTTTCCCTTCACGTGTGGACTTCAGAGCACAACACATTAGCTGTCTATGACCAGGCTAAAATAACTTTCCTAGCCAAACCTTAATATCATAACCGCTAACCGCCACACACAGCCTACATTACTTTCACCATATTAGCTAATGTCATAGTCAACATAGTTGCTAGAACTAACGCGTTAGTAAACCCGCTACAATCATGCAGTATAGTGTACAGTCAGCAAGCAGTTTAGCAGTTACACCGGCGGGCCCCGGTGGCAATAAATTACAACAAAATAGAGCTAGCTCTCTCTTGCATATCCTTCATTTTAAATGAATACATTTGTTAAAAACTGTTAAATTATTGCCTTTCTCTTTCTTTGAGTCAACTACTCACCACATGTTATGCACTGCAGTGCTAGCTAGCTGTAGCTTATGCTTTCAGTACTAGATTCATTCTCTGATCCTTTGACTGGATGGACAACATGTCAGTTCATGCTGCAATAACTCTGATAGGTTGGAGGATGTCCTCCAGAAGTTGTCATAATACGCGTGTTAGTCTATCAAAGGGGGTGAGAACCATGAGCCTCCTAGGTTTTGTATTGAAGTCAATGTACTCAGGTGGGAAACTAGCTGTCCTCCGGCTACACTATGGCGCTACCCTACAGATGCCTGTTGAGGCTACTTCAGACCTTCATTGCAAAAAAGTGTTTTAATCAATTATTTGTGACGTGAATATATTTAGTATACTTTTATCTAAAAACTATAACTTTTTTAATGTTTCACATCTTTTATGAAATTCCCTGAGGAAGATGGTCCTCCCCTTCCTCCTCTGAGGAGCCTCCACTGTCCAGATTCAAGGAACTTACATTGTGGTGCTGAAACTTGAAGCAGAAGCTGCGGCACAATCGGAAATGGACAGTCCATGGTGCTGAAAGTAGACAAATTTGAGAAGGCATAATACATTTAAACCATCTTCATTTTAATAAGACAGCTTTGTGTTGGAGCCCATTTCGTACTATTTAAGAAATAAGAGGTAGACCTCTGTCCATAGATTTAAATAACTGCCCTTCACTGACATGGAAGGAGGCTAAGTTAAAACCAAGACTTGAATTGAGGGGTATGAGAGGTATGCCATAGGCCTACCTTTTATTATAGAAAATGGCAAAAAGCACAAGCCTACTCTTCATTAGTTTAAGATTTAAAATAAAATAAAACAGATCCAATTATACACTGCTCAAAAAAATAAAGGGAACACTAAAATAATACATCCTAGATCTAAATGAATGAAATATTCTTTTTAAATACTTTTTTCTTTACATAGTTGAATGTGCTGACAACAAAATCACACTAAAATTATCAATGGAAATCAAATTTATCAACCCATTGGAGGTCTGGATTTGGAGTCACACTCAAAATTAAAGTGGAAAACCACGCTACAGGCTGATCCAACTTTGATGTAATGTCCTTAAAACAAGTCAAAATGAGGCTCAGTAGTGTGTGTGGCCTCCACGTGCCTGTATGACCTCCCTACAATGCCTGGGCATGCTCCTGATGAGGTGGCGGATGGTCTCCTGAGGGATCTCCTCCCAGACCTGGACTAAAGCAGCCGCCAACTCCTGGACAGTCTGTGGTGCAACGTGGCGTTGGTGGATGGAGCGAGACATGATGTCCCAGATGTGCTCAATTGGATTCAGGTCTGGGGAATGGGCGGGCCAGTCCATAGCATCAATGCCTTCCTCTTGCAGGAACTGCTGACACACTCCAGCCACATGAGGTCTAGCATTGTCTTGCATTAGGAGGAACCCAGGGCCAACCACACCAGCATATGGTCTCACAAGGGGTCTGAGGATCTCATCTCGTTACCTAATGGCTGTCAGGCTACCTCTGGCAAGCACATGGAAGGCTGTGCGGCCACCCAAAGAAATGCCACCCCACACCATGACTGACCCACCGCCAAACCGGTCATGCTGGAGGATGTTGCAGGCAGCAGAACATTCTTCACGGTGTCTCCAGACTCTGTCACGTCTGTCACATGTGCTCAGTGTGAACCTGCTTTCATCTGTGAAGAACACAGGGCGCCAGTGGCGAATTTGCCAATCTTGGTGTTCTCTGGCAAATGCCAAACGTCTTGCACGGTGTTGGGCTGTAAGCACAACCCCCACCTGTGGACATCGGGCCCTCATACCACCCTCATGGAGTCTGTTTCTGACCATTTGAGCAGACACATACACATTTGTGGCCTGCTGGAGGTCATTTTGCAGAGCTCTGGCAGTGCTCCTCCTTGCACAAAGGTGGAGGTAGCGGTCCTGCTGCTGGGTTGTTGCCCTCCTATGGTCTCCTCCACATCTCCTGATGTACTGGCCTGTCTCCTGGTAGCGCCTCCATGCTCTAGACACTACGCTGACAGACACAGCAAACCTTCTTGCCACAGCTCGCATTGATGTGCCATACTGGATGAGCTGCACTACTTGAGCCACTTGTGTGGGTTGTAGACTCCGTCTCATGCTACCGCTAGAGTGAAAGCACCGCCAGCATTCAAAAGTGACCAAAACATCAGCCAGGAAGCATAGGAACTGAGAAGTGGTCTGTGGTCACCACCTGCAGAACCACTCTTTTATTGGGGGTGTCTTGCTAATTGCCTATAATTTCCACCTGTTGTCTATTCCATTTGCACAACAGCATGTGAAATTTATTGTCAATCAGTGTTGCTTCCTAAGTGGACAGTTTGATTTCACAGAAGTGTGATTGACTTGGAGTTACATTGTGTTGTTTAAGTGTTCCCTTTATTTTTTTGAGCAGTGTATAAAGTGACCTACACTGAGTGTACAAAACATTAAGGACCTTCTCTTTCCATGACAGACTGACCAGGTGAAAGCTATGATCCCTTATTGATGTCACTCATTAGATCTACTTCAGTCAGTGCAGATGAAGGGGAGGAGACAGGTTAAAGAATGATGTTTAAGCCTTGAGACAATTGAGACACGGATTGTGAATGTATGCCATTCGGAGGGTGAATGGGCAAGACAAAAGATTGATGTGCCTTTGAACGGGGTATAGTAGTAGGCGCCAGGCTCACCGGTTTGTGTCATAAACTCCAAAGATGCTGTGTTTTTCACACTCAACAGTTTCCTGTGTGTATCAAGAATGGTCCACCACCCAAAATACATCCAGCCAACTTGGCACAGCTGTGGGAAGCAATGAAGTCAACATGGGCCAGCATCCCTGTGGAACATACTCAGTGCACTTTGGTTTGTGATGCTTTATGCTAGAAACAAGCTGTAAAATACCCAGGAAAGAATCCGATGCAAATGGGGATATTATTGTTTCATTTCTTTGACATTCAAAGGCTGAGCTACAACCTTCTATAGCTAGGGAGACAAGACAATGAGAAGTAATCTAATTCTGACACAATCAATTGATTAAACAATTCACTTTCTTTTCAATAGAATATATTTAAACCCAGACAGCGTTTAGGGAAATACTTGTGACCTTCTCTCGTTGGGTTTAGCCACAGAAGAAGAGTAGCCATCCGTTAAAGCTTACGCTTCCTACTCTGGGGTGGAAAGGTAGGCCTAACTTTTGAAACTACCATGCTCAGATTCCTAATGATGTCTCAGATGTGATTGTTTGCAAACAGGGACAGTTTCGTTGCAAACAAGACACAGTGATTTGGCATCTGAGAAATATGATAAGATGAATAAGTAGGCCGATCTCTGTCCATTATTAAGCCTGTACCAACAATAGAAAGAGCACCAACAAACACAATCAATTTCTGGTCAAACAAACTTTATTCGCCACTAAAACATACATAGCACTTCTCACTAAGCGGGAGCAGCATTTGCCATGGTTAGGATGAGGCAGAGGGCAGGCACTGATGGTAGTAAGAGGCTCATGGAAGAGGCTCAGTGGGGGGAGGTGGATCAGAGTCCTCTTCAGCTGGCCCCAGTGGCTGCAGGGGGGGCAGGTGGTTCAGGTGCTGGGGCAGGGGCAGGGGCAGGAGCTGGGTCAGGGGTAGGATTAGGGATGGTGAAACACCCCCTCTTGTGCCACTGCATGTCACGCACACGTCGGACAGACTGGATCTGTGGTGCAGGGGAATCCCAGTCGTTCCAGTGCTTGAAGTCTCCACGCTCAAACACATACTGCCGTCCCCTGTAGCCTGGGTACATGTAGCCAACCCATCTAGAACAAAGGAACAGAGAGACATGAGACTGGCCCGTAAATACTGGTACATTGGTGTCATTCACAGGTGCACACTTTCTTACACATAATTAAATTGTTTTCAGGCTCAAGTGGGTGGGGTTATATCCTTCATGTTTGGCCCTGTCCGGGGGTATCATCGGATGGGGCTACAGTGTCTCCTGACCCCTCCTGTCTCAGCCTTCAGTATTTATGCTGCAGTAGTTTGTGTCTAGGGCCAGTTTGGGTCAGTTTGTTAGGGTCAGTTTGTTATATCTGGAGTACTTCTCCTGTCATATCCGGTGTCCTGTGTGAATTTAAGTATGCTCTCTCTAATTCTCTCTTTCTCTCTTTCTTTCTCTCTCTCGGAGGACCTGAGCCGTAGGACCATGCCTCAGGACTACCTGGCATGGACTACCTGGCATGATGACTCCTTGCTGTCCCCAGTCCACCTGGCCGTGCTGCTGCTCCAGTTTCAACTGTTCTGCCTGCGGCTATGGAATCCTGATCTGTTCACCAGACGTGCTACCTGTCCCAGACCTGCTGTTTTCAACTCTCTAGAGACAGCAGGAGCGGTAGAGATGCTCTTAATGATTGGCTATGAAAAGCCAACTGACATTTACTCCTGAGGTCCTGGCACACCTCAGCACAGCCAGAAGAGGACCGGCCACCCCTCATAGTCTGGTTCCTCTCTAGTTTCTTCCTAGGTTTTGGCCTTTCTAGGGAGTTTTTCCTAGCCACCGTGCTTCTACACCTGCATTGCTTGCTGTTTGGGGTTTTAGACTGGGTTTCTGTACAGCACTTTGTGACATCAGCTGATGTACAAAGGGCAAAATAAATACATTTGATTTGATTTGAGACAGGAGAAGAAAAACGAGACATGAAGTGAGACATGAAAGAAACCGCAAAATACCAAAGGACAGAGAGTGAGAGAGGGCAGGTGGAACAGGAAGAACTTGAGAGCGGGTGAAAGGGAGCTCTTACGTTCCGTTGAGAGCCTTGACACTTGCTACGCGATCTTGGAAACCATGTCCCCACAAACTGGGAACGTCATCATCAACAATCTCCATCTTTTTACCAGTGAAGCCTGGGCTCTCAAACAGATGGAGCTTGTGTTCGGCACTATCCTAAAGAGGAGAAATTGAGAGATGTACACACACAGACAGTGTTATGCTGGTAACTGAAAGCTGACTCTTGAGATAGAGGCTTGAGGTAATCACTGAATATTCAGATAGTCAATGAGAGCCGTCTGCTGAGAAGTGACTGTTGAGATGTACATGGCGTTCTGCAATGGTTAAAGAGTGTTGAGATAAACACGGGAGTACTGAGAGGCTATATATGCGCAGAATTGGTAAGAGAATGTTGATTGAGATTGGTAGGGAATGAAGAGCGGTGAGATGGTGTACATGTTAACATGGTCAGTGAGTATGTTGAGACATTGTGTAAGTGCTACCCACCACTTTGAGAGGCCGCATGGACCAGAAAGAATAGCTGTACTGGCTGTTGGTCCAGGTGTCCCAGCGTGGATACTCTCCTTTCTCCAGGACAAACTGCTCACCTGCAAACCCCTGGCGGTCATACCCCACCCATCTGACAGGAGAGAGGAGAAGGAGGAGGCTGTTAGAATCTCTCTCCTCAGCATGTAAGATGTTGTATTTGGCTGTATGTGGTAACAGAGATGCAGTATGCCATTTTTTGTTAACACAACATTTAACCTGAGCCTGAAAACACATTCATTATGTGTAAGAAAGTGTGCGCCTGTGAATGGCACCAATGCACCAGTACTTACGGGCCAGACTCAACCAGCACAGAGCCCACCTTCTCCAAGCCCTTCTCTGAAACATCTTTACACTCAGCAGAAAACTCAGCCTTGCGACCCTGGAAATTCTCAAATTCAAACAGCACCACCTAGATCAGAGTGAGGAAGGAGAGACATATTGACAAAGTAAAGCTGCCAGTTTAAAGATGTTAGGGGAGCAAGGAATACAAAAGAGGGCAGATGGAAAATAGAGAAGTGGGCAAAGGAGGGAAAATGAAATGAAGAGAAAGAGTATAGGGAGAAATACACAGACAACAGAGGGAGGATACAGTACCTTGTAAGTGGCTCCTGCTCCACCCTGGCTCTTCCCTGCAGCCAGTTGCTCAGGGGCGCTCTGCTGCTCCGACATCCTCCTGGTCCACTGGTTACTCCTCTTTCAGGAGCACAATCAGGAGAGACCGAGACAGGAGAAACACAGACGACCATCATGGGATTCATTTCACAATGATGACCATCAGTCCTCTCAGTATCAATGCATCATTTTACTCCTTTGAATCAGTCAACATTTGAGTCCACTTCAGACAGCAGAAGAGCACTTTGGTGCAGACTGAGCCGAGAATAAGGACCTGAGGGCTGTGTACTACCCTTTCTATCTCCAGGAGGCCACTATTTATCTACCCTAACTTTGTCCTGGGGCCAGGAGTTTTTCCTGACTGTAGGCTATAACTAGGGTCCAGAGTCATCCCCCATGAAGATACATGTTATTCTCATACCCTGTTTTATAAACAACTCAGCTCACTAATATACTAAACGCTGGTTCCTACCCCTTCCATTAAACCTGTCTTTCTCCATCCCTGTCAACAACCATGGCAGTGGAGTCTCCTTTTCTTTTCATGTACAGTTCAAAGGTCAATGAAAACCCTGGTTATCCTGCTGTGCAGAACCAAGCTGTTTTTACCTGGATATGCCTGCTGTGTATTGGTAGCCTCTCTCTCTCTGTGTCACTTGGTGTTTGGGGTTGAGCCGTTGGAGGGCAGGGGGGGGTATTTATGGTTTATTTCTGGCCACAACAGCAGAAAAGGGGGAGCTGTTGATACAGCAAGTCTGTCGCTCACATTGTGTCCATAACGCTGCCTCTCAATAGGCAGATGTGTTGGCACACGCTCCCCTGCCCGTCTGCCTGGCTGCCAGTGCGTGGTGTGTGGGCACACGGAGAGGGAGCCAAGAGAATTCAGCAAACAGCCACACTCAGCACAAATGGGTACACAGGCTCACACCTCTCCCACGCATACACTCTAACCACACCCAGCAGTCTAGACATAACCAAACCTCTTCACCAGTCTCCCCAATAACATTACCAAACCCACAATGGGGAACCAAACCATTCACCAAAAACGAACCTAACATTGACGTCATACACTGAGTATACCTTCCTAACACTGATTGCACCCCCCCCCCCTTTTTGCCCTCAGAACAGCCTCAATTCGTCGGGCATGGACTCTAGAAAGTGTCGAAATCCTTCTCCAACCTGTCTTCTCCCGTTCATCTATCAATCAATCATCAGCTTATGTCAAAAATTGCTATACAGAAACCCAGCCTAAAACCCCAAACAGCAATAAATGCAGGTGTAGAAGCACGGTGGCTAGGAAAAACTCCCTAGAAAGGCCAGAACCTAGGAAGAAACCTAGAGAGGAACCAGGCTCTGAGGGGTGGCCAGTCCTCTTCTGGCTGTACCTGGTGGAGATTATAACAGAACATGGCCAAGATGTTCATAAATGACCAGGAGGGTCAGATAATAACCACCACAGTGGTTGTAGAGGGTGCAACAGGTCAGCACCTCAGGAGTAAATGTCAGTTGGCTTTTCACAGGCGATCATTCAGAGTATCTCTACCGCACCTGCTGTCTCTAGAGTGTTGAAAACAGCAGGTCTGGGACAAGGTTGCACGTCCGGTGAACAGGACAGGGTTCCATAGCCGCAGGCAGAACAGTTGAAACTGGAGCAGCAGCATTACCGGGGGGCATGGAAGAGCACCAGTAAATCAGTGACTCAGCCCCTGTAATAGGGTTAGAGGCAGAGAATCCCAGTGGAGAGGGGAACCGGCCAGGCAGAGACAGCAAGGGCAGTACACTGCTCCAGTGCCTTTCTGTTCACCTTCACACTCCTGGGCCAGACTACACTCAATCATAGGACCTACTGAAGAGATGAGTCTTCAATAAAGACTTAAAGGTTGAGGCCGAGTCTGCGTCTCTCACATGGGTAGGCAGACCATTCCATAAAAATGTTTGCTTAGAAATTCTAGGGACAGTAAGGAGGCCTGCATCTTGTGACTGTAGTGTACGTGTAGGTATGTACGGCAGGACCAAATCGTTAAGATAGGTAGGAGCAAGCCCATGTAATGCTTTGTAGGTTAGCAGTAAAACTTGAAATCAGCCCTAGCCTTAACAGGAAGCCAGTGTAGGGAGGCGAGCACTGGAGTAATATTATCATTTTCTTTGGTTCTAGTCAAGATTCTAACAGCCGTGTTTAGCACCAACTGAAGTTTTTATTTAGTGCTTTATCCGGGTAGCCGGAAAGTAGAGCATTGCAGTAGTCTAACCTAGAAATGTCATAAGCATGGATACATTTGTTTTTTTACACTGATTGAAGTGGATTTAACAGGTGACAATAAGGGATCATAACTTTCACCTGAATTCACCTGGTCAGTCTGTCGTGGAAAGTGCAGGTGTTCTTAATGTTTTGAATACTTAAATTTACCAAACCCTGACCCTCCATCTCTCGTATACCACCCCACACCAAAAGAAACTACCTCTCCTATACTTCCCTATCCCAAACACTATCGACATCTGTTATACCCCACACCAGAAATAGACACACCAATTGAACTTCATAATACTGCAGACTGGAGAGGGTGGGTCTGAGCTAAAATGTAAAAGTAACATTTATCCCAATAATTACATCAAAGTGAGAAGCTCAACTCAGTACATTTTATTAAGAAGTTACAATTTTGGACACTGGCATTAAAATAATGTAATATATTTTATTTTTAAAAATAAAAATGAGAGAAAATAAGAAATCCTCAAACTGACAAAAGTCATGGGAAAGTCAAACGCCATGGACACCATAGGGACAACAACTCCAAAGATCCAATCAACACATCCACTTTCATTCCATTAGCATTCCAACATCGGTCTATGAACATGTGGTAGGTGGGACGTACAACAGAATAGCCAGTGCACAGGTCAGTGCTGTAGTGCATTAACTGACAAAGTGCTTAATGGAAGTAGTGGGACAGTGCAGCATGGCTAACATGGTCAGGGGCATGGCTAACATGGTCAGGGGCATGGCTAACATGGTCAGGGGCATGGCTAACATGGTCAGGGGCATGGCCTAAGTCAGCTCTGCGCTCTAAAACTGTTGCAAATAGTAATGTGCAGCAGAATAGGGGAAAATAACCACCCACCCACCCTCATCTCAAAACCAAATACTTGACTCACATTCCCCACTGGAGTAGTGGAAGCCATACTCCTACCATTCCACTCTACATCCACTGACCATGTGCACAACAGGACCATAACAGTTGTGTGGATGAATCCATGATATCAGACTGTATGATTGTACCACTGCTACTGGGTGTGTCCATTCAGTGTCTGAGCAAAGAGTGATGGAAAAGAAGCTGAGATTCTACATGAACATACATGTTGTCAACGGTGATGTAGTGATAAAATAAGGTGGGTAAAGTCTCTCTCTAAATGAGAGATGTTGCAGACATCCTGATAAAACAGAGCGCAGGGAGTGCACATTGAATGTATGGCTCATTGGTAACACATACAGTTAGACCATTTCCCTTGCAATCCTTACACACTCATCCATCACATTCTCCTTACACACTCATCCATCACTATTACACACAATTATTTGATCTTACACTGAAGAGGTAAGTGAAGGTAAAGGGAGGAAGAACAGGCTGATTTGTGTGTGTGTGTGTGTGTGTGTGTGTGTAGGAGTATAATTGAGTCCTCCAACGTGATTAACCCTTCTCTTCCCCTTTTCCACCCCTCATGCACTCTACACACACACGGATGTTGTATTGTAGATATGGGTCAGTAGAGTAGTGGCCTGAAGGAACACAATGTGTGGTGAAAAGTGTTATTATTTAACTGTATATAACTGCCTTGGCAGCAGCTAATGGGGATCCTTAAGAAATACAAACACTAGTAGAAACAGATATTCAGACATTATGATTGAAAAGACATTGAACACACAGCATTTTTCTTCACACATCAGTTAGGAGCTGCATTAGGTCAACACAACAGATTCCAAGTCAGTTCATCAGGGGAATGGGCTTGGGAGCCTCTGCTGTAGTGATACTTGCAATGCTCTCCGTACAAAACTAAACACTCGGACATGTTATGATTCATCTGTCAAATTAGCAACAATACAAAATATAATATTTCATGATTAGATACCATATTTATTACCAACACATAATATACAGCCTGGCCAAACATGAGTTCAGCAGTGTTTTGTTCTTTATGATCAATGACAAAAAATAAAATCAGAAATGTTATCCTATGTTGACTATTACCAACACCCCATGACTGATAGATACACATAGAAATGTTACGTGTAGACGAACCTGAAAAAAACATTTAAAAAAAAAAATACATGTATATCTTGTGGAGGTACTAGACTGTCCTCCAGCTTATTGAAGCACTTCCAGGTTAAGAGGCGTGTGGTCCCACAAGTTTAACCAGTCCTGAAATGCAACCTGACAGGAGAAAAAGGGTTTCCCCCCTTCCGTATTCTCCCGTCAGGTGAGAGGGTAAAGTGGCTCTATGCAAAGGAAATGGACAAACGGAGCCGAGCAGCCAGATATTTAACCTGGGTCGTTTCATCCATAAGACCGAGGTTGTCTGCAAAAAGGCACCATGCACATGTATGCGACCCGGGCAGGAAGAGAACAGATAAAATTAACAAACCGATGACAAATTACAATGTCAGCAGCAGAGTTTCCATCTTCTCAGGGTCAAAGGTTAAGGCTTCTGTCTCCAATTCTCCACCAGATTATTCAGTTAAGGCAACCTACACAAACCATGAGCATTTTAGGGTTATTTATTTGCAAAACAGACACACTTTAATATTATTGAATAATTCTGAAAATGTGGAAAAATTTCTATTGCCTTGGGCACAAGTACCCTATGAGAGTAGATAAGAATGATCCACCATGTGAGGAACATTTGTGAGAAGAGCTTACCTGCTCATTCACACTTAGCTGTCATTTTCATACTGACTCGAGCGCTTCTTAGACTTCAGTTCTCTCAGCCACTGTGGTGAGGCCTCCTCCCTAAGAAGACACACAGACAGACAAAAGTAGGCACAATCATTACAAATGGTACACACTTCTGGTCTGACTGACTATCTCAACAATCCCTGGTTTGGGTTATTAGATCCAGGCTGAACAGAGGGAGGAGACAGGGTCACCATCTTACCCATTTTCTTTCCCTCCAGAGGGGGGCAGTACACGGGACACCCGGGGCAGGAAGGGGGATTTAGGAGATCGTGACTGCTGAGATGGAGATGGGGCGGCTCCGTCTGTCTGATTGTCAGAGTCTCCTCTCTTCTTGAGCTGGGCCTGCCAAACAGAGGGAGAAACCAGCAAGAGAACATATCAAAGGCCAATTTTTCACAGCAGAATGAGTGACAACATTACATTACACTCCTGGTCAACTATTAGCCTTCCAGTCAACATCTGTTTCTCTTGGGGAGGCTCACCTTGAGAGCGGAGGGGTCCATCCCAGGAAAGAGGGCGACTCTCTGGGGCTGGGAGGAGGCAGCAGCAGAGCGGGGGTCTACTCCCCTCTCCTGCTCCTCAGAGTCTGAGTCCTCCTGCTTGGAAAACTCAATGTTGTACTCTGTAGAGGACAACACACTCTCTGAGTACATCATTTCACAATCATAAAGAATAGGTTATTCAGAAGTCTACCAGATCTTTGACCATCTAAGAACATCTCCAGTCTAACTGGTCGACTCAATCCATTCTAAAAAGTGTGCGGGAGAAAGGTACTGGAAAGAGAAACCAAAAATGTACTTTTTGGTACACCAGTCAAATCTACTACCCACTCAGATTTCTTACCAGCCACAGGGCTTGAAATGAACTTTTCTAGCCACTTGTCCTTCGGGCAAAAAAGGTACGCAACACCATTTTTACATAATATGCAAGAAACCACTTTACAAAATAAAATACATTTTTTACCATAGAGAATCAAACAAAAATGTAGGCTACACTCTGCATATTCAAGCCTGTCTCAAAATACAACACTGCCCCTTTAAGGCTCTCCTGGGAGGTGGTGAGCCACCCTTCATAGCCTATAAAATATTGAAACTTTACAATTACAACCAAATAGTTTTTATGTCTCTTAAAATAATTCAATTCAGGGCTCAGAATTAAGGGTGCCCCGTTGTCCCTTTGAGGATAAAAAAAGGTGTCTATGGTAGAGGTCTTCAAGGAAGCACCCGTATCCAAATACCCGAGACCCGGTCCGGATCCAGAATTATATAGAATATCACGGGTCTGGGTCGGATCTGATTGTCACGGGTATGTATAATTTTAAATGACTTGTCTATTTACATGAAATGGTTCGGTCCTGACCCCAAACCAAGCGCGAACGGTACTTGCTAGCAGTGAATTGCGAGTGAGGAGTGCTGGTGGAGCATCATGTCTCAGCTTCCTAAAGAACAATCTGGCTTCCAAAAAAACGAAAAGAAAGAAAAGAAATACAGGAGAGAGAAAAGAAAGGGGGACATTGTCACCCAATGTTTCACAAAGGAAGGTGGGTGTAGTCCGTGAGAGGTGGAAATGAACCTGTTAGCTTAGTCCATAGTTAGATATGCTAGGGGAGCAAAATTAGCCTTAGTTACTTAATATCTTCAGAGAATTCAGTGTTTACATTTCGCTCCTCTCTTAGTTGACATTTAATCAATGCAGGCAAACTTTTAGCAAGCTATTCATAATAAATCAGTTGTCCCTGTCTCTCCCCCTGCTTGGTGCCAGGACCAACAGATGCAGCTTCAGGCTCAGCAGCCTTGTCTCCCCATCCCCACCCCCCTGAACCAGCCCTACTCCCAACTGTAGAAGGAGGTGAGCAGCATTGTGTTGAATGACATGTCAGTTGGCATAATTGCAGGTACTGCAATGCATTGAGGACAGGAATGTAATTCTCCAGTCAGGAAAAAGCGCAGTTGACACAGAGGCAGCCAATATCAGAGCCTTAAAGGAAGAGATGCCCGGCTCTTAGAGATGGGAGTCTCTCCTGTCTGAGGCAACACTAACAAATGGATGTTGCAACTCAATTTAGCAAGGAACACAGCCGCTAGAGGAAAAGGAAGAGATTCCATGATGAGACCTCTCAAGAGGAGACGGCTCAGGACAGTGCAGCAACGGTGTTTCAGAACAGTGGTTTTTACTGCTTTGGACAACATCATAAGTGACTTGGACATTAGGTTCCAGAACACTGCAATAATTGTAGAATCATTTTCTGTTGTTGTGAAAGTTGGGCAGATTAGTGAGGATAAAGTCCCTTCTGTGTGCCAACCACTGATCATGAAGTATTCCAGAGATCTGACACCTGAGTTTCATCGTGAAGTAAGACACCTGAACACTGTATATGCTGCCACTTTCCCCCCTAACTTGTTCCCTCTTGGTTTCCTCAATGCAATTTGAAAGATACAGCTGCAAAGCATTTTTGGAGAAGTGAGAGTTGCTTTACATATATTTTGCACACTGCCTGTGACTGTTTATGGTGGCGAGAGAGCTTTCAGTAAGTGAAAACTGATTGAAAAAAACTAAATTGAGCTCCACTATGTCCCGGGACAGCCTTTGCAGTCTTGCCATACTGTTAAATGACTGAGAACAGATTGAGAACAAGATATTTCTCAAAATAATGGCTGGATTGACATAACATTTCTTGTGCACAATTAAGACCAAGTGGAAGAAACCTAATGATTTTGTGACCTCTTGACCTTTCCTTTTACAGCTGCTTATTTTCTAGTTGGTATGTATACTTAGTTCAAAAATCTGCTGCTGATTTTATTATTTTGTTTGTTATGTTAATTTATTTTAATTGAAGAGGTTAATGTATATTTATTTTAAGTTATTCATTAATGTTAAGAGAATTTTCTATTCAAGAACATTAAAATGACATTTAGACTGTAAAAAGATGACCTTTAGCACATTTCTTATAGGAGGGTATCAGTCTTGCATCAAATAGTGAATTCCACAGAATGTTGAATGCACAGTGTTATATTTTCGCAGCTCACTGTCAGTAAATATCCTACAGTAAATATTGGACTACAAG
Organism: Oncorhynchus masou masou; assembly: GCF_036934945.1. Lineage (NCBI taxonomy): Eukaryota > Metazoa > Chordata > Actinopteri > Salmoniformes > Salmonidae > Oncorhynchus > Oncorhynchus masou. The sequence continues at coordinate 35,697,952 of NC_088236.1, read as the reverse complement.
AGAGTTGCAAGCCTGCAAAGTTAGAGTTATTTAAAGCTTTGAATGGGTCGATTGGGTTCTGGAGGTGTATGGTTACAGCAATTGCGCAGGGTTGGTGTGGCCCAATGTGATATCTTTTCATGGGGCCCAAAAGCCCTGGCGGCTCCCCTGTTTGTAACTGTAGAATGAGAAAGCACATGCACGGCAGCATTAGTTAGCCTAGCTAGCTAACGTTAGCTAGCTTCTTGTTCCGGTTTGATGCAGTCCAAGACAGGTACTCTGTAATCATATTTGATGATTAATAATCTAGCTTTGGCAGCTATTAGTCTACTACAGCGCGAGTTGGCTTGGTTGATTTTTATCTCTCGCCCTCCCTCCTCATGTCACTTGTTCACAGTATGGCCCCTCCCCCGCATGCTAGAGAGGCATCTCTCTCCCTCCTCTCGTGCTGTATCAGCTCCGGTTAATAAAGTAGCTTTAAAAAAAATGACTTTTCTACTGCTTCCCTCACTCGGATTGGACCTGGTCTGGGTCCGACCAGGTCTATACGGAACGTGTCTAGTTGTCCTTGGGCACGGTTCTCGCTCTATATTATCATTTTTTATTTATGCATATCAGGTCTGGGTGGGAAAGCCCCAGGTCCATTTCGGAACGGGTCCAAAGACTAGTCTCCGGGTTTAAAACAGACTCTGGGACAGTTCTGGGACGACAGATCCAAAATTCATACAACCACTGCCCATTAAAAAAGCTGATGCAACAGATCAGACCGTTTTAACTTAAAAGGTTATACGTCTTCATATTAAAAGCTCAAAAGTGCGCACATAGCTGGAGGCTATGCCAAAATGTTATCAAATGCAATTAACGGGAAAACACCATTCTCAAAAGTGCAACGCACGCATTAGCAGTTTCATATGACAGAGATGAAAATATCTGTTAGAAATATAAGAGGAGAGATCTAAAAATGCATCAACTAGCATGGATGCTAATATGACTAGGATTTTGCCTTTGGCTGCAGAACAATGAAATAAAGTTGATTTGAACCAATGGAACATGGAAAAAATAATCTGGTTTCAATGTCATATTGAGTGTTAAAATAATTCCCTCAACATTCCTATGGTCATATTTTGGCGAGGCTACTTTGAAACAAGGCAAGACATGCTTAATAAAATTACATAAACTTAATTGTTTAAAACCTGAACAATTTATGGTTAAATAGTTTCAAAATGCTGACTGTCTCCACTCAGCCTCAAGGTGGGTGATGTGCGGTGATCAATGGGTCTTTCACTCTCCCGTCTTGTGATCATTTGATCTAAATAAACCGTGCATGAGGTCAACAGCCCATTAGATTTTCATGTTAATTATCCTCCATTATAGGTGTCAAACATGACTGGCGGTTAGCCTATATTTATGTCATTAAAAGTCTTATTAAAGTTTGGCACCTCCCGCATGTCAGCGTCAGTTTGGATATGAGGCTGTAGCACTTAGGCCTTTATTGATGAACATGAAAAATAGATTTGAATATTATTCCAATGTCGACCTTTCTGTATGATATTGTGATTTGTGCAACGTTTCGGACGAGTCAAATCTATATTCTTCTTGTCAGGCATTTTTTTAAAAACGTTAATGTGGAGCCATGAGCCCAAATATTTTTGTTTGCCATAATTACATAAAAATGACCATACTTTGTAATGTTTCTAAAACAAGGACTGTATTAGTAAGAAGTAATGTGTGATATTGCTCAATTTCTTTTCGTTGTTTGTGACCCGAGCCTTTGAACAGAAATTTCACCACGAGGCAAATGTTCAGCTGCCCCTTTAAGGGCAGCAGGTTACCGTGGTAACATGGCCACATAAGTGGTGTCACATGTGTCTAAGATTTTGAATCTGACTAACAAACATTGAACAAACAAAAATGGAAACAAAAATGTAAATAGCCAAAAGAACAGGCAGTGTGGCTGCGGAAGCTGGGATATAGGATTCACATTCCTTTGTGCAATTAGCAGATATGAAACCAACGTAGCTGGTAAAATAGACATTCCTACCTGCTAATACCAAAATCTACCCTCATTTGGTGGGTGGTGGGTGTTCATTTTATGCCCTGGAGATATGACAGTGTCTACATGAGAACAGAGTCCTAGCCTGACCTGTTGAGTCTCTGGAGCGCCAGTCCTCAGTGGGCGAGGTCTGTCCCTCAGGGTGTACAGACATAGCAGCAGTCTGACGAGCCACCCTGGAGGGGCGCGAACGTGGCCCCCGCATCTTACTCAGCTGCACCCTGGAGCGCAGAGCACTGGAGTCCAGCAGGATGGTGGAGACCTGGAGAGAGGGAGAAACAGATAAACACACAGACACACGAGAAGCAAATCTGACTGTTACACTGATACGTCCTTTCAAAAGGTTGATGTCAGTCTTACCTCAGGGAAGGGGAGTAGTTGCATCTCGGGCTGGACCGAGGGGGAGAAGCCATCTGGAGTGTCCAGGTCGCTGTGTGTGGCATGTTCCCCTGGTGTGTGGGGCGGAATGGGTTTCCTAGGTGACTGGCTGAGGTTGCCGTCTGAGGTGGGCGTGGCAGGAGTCAGGCTACAGGAAGGACAGACATGACTAGTACTTTAGGCTACCTTCCTTAAAGTCTTTACATGCAGCCAATGCCACTGAGAGAACAACATGACAGTGTCTACTAGCTTGGTGTGGCTGAGTCATTCTCCTGTCTGGGTTTACTGTAGGCAGGGGCATCAGATTTCATAGAGGATGTACTGGAAGACACAATGGATGACCGGGCAGACTCCTGCTCCACTTGACCACAAGCTCCTCATTTCAGATTGAAGGTAGCAAACACTGCTGAGTCACAATACTGTACATGACCATACTATTTGGTGATTATTCCATCCAGAGTTGGATTCATATGACAATGACCCACTGCCTTTTAATAGTCACGTATATCGTATCTTATCTGAAACTCTTACAGTATCCATTCATTTCTACAAAACATTTTCCAGATTTTCAACCTGGGTGGAGTTTGTTGCTGTGATACCTTCTCCTGGCCACAGGAGGTCAGTGGTACGCCAGCCTGCTGAGCGAGACAGACTCAGGCTATTTTGAGAGCTGGAGTAAAGTAAAGCAGGTTTCAGTGAGCTACTGCTCCTTGACCACACAGTGTCAGGAGGCCTGGGATGCTATTGTATCTGTACAGTTAGTACCTATAGATACCATAGTATCTGTTTATTTCATCAGTAACTGCGCCTGAGACTTGAAAGAGAAGCTTGTGGGTGTTATATGCAACAGCTGGTGCACAATCTCTAATGTTAAGGAAGTCTTGAGGTTTTGCTCACCGGAGTTAGTATACATTATGATATACTATTTACCAAGAGAGTTTTCATCCATCTTTTTCGTAGCTGTCTATTTACCACCACAAACCGACGCTGGCACGAAGACGGCACTCAACGAGCTGTACACCGCCATAAGCAAATAAGAAAATGAACATCCAGAGGCAGCGTTCCTAGTGGCCGTTGAGTTTAATGCAGGGAAACTGAAATCCGTGTTACATCATTTTTAACAGCTTGTCACCTGTGCAACTAGAGTCAATAAAAAAAAAAAATTCTAGATCACCTTTACTCCACACACAGAAACGCATCTTCCTCACCCTCCTTCTGGCAAATCTGACCATAACTCTATCCTCCTGATTCCTGCTTACAAGCAAAAACAAAAAAACAGGAAGTACCAGTAACACGCTCAATATGGAAGTGGTCCAATGAAGTGAATGCTAAACTACAGGACTGTTTCGCTAACAAAGACTGGAATGTCACCGGGTTTATTAATAAGTGCATCACTGACGTTGTCCCCACAGTGATCGTAGGTACATATCCCAACCAGAAGCCATGGATTACAGGCAACATCTGCACTGAGCTAAAGGCTAGAGGTGCCACGGGACACTAATTAGAAATCACGCTACGAACCCCCTGAGCCAACAAACAGTCAAAACGTCAATAAAGGACTAAGATTGAATCCTACTATACCGTTTCTGACACTTGTTGGACATGGCAGGGCTTGCAAACTACCACGGATTACAAAGGGAAACCTAGCCGCGAGTTGCCCAGTGACATGAGCCTACCAGACAAGCTAAATTCCATTTATTATCGCTTTGAGGAAAGCAAGACTGAACCATGCATGAGAGCACCAGCTGTTCCGGATGACTTTGTGATCTAGCTCTCCGTAGCCAATGTGAGTAATATCTTTAAACAGGTTTACATTCACAAGGCCGCGGGGCCAGACGGATTACCAGGACACATAGTCAGAGCTTGCGCTGACCAGCTAGCTAGTTTTCAACCTCTCCCTGACCCAGTCTGTAATACCTACATGTTTCAAACAGACCACCATTGGTTACCTTCATGGACTATCTAAATTACTTTTGCCCCATAGCACTCACATCTGTAGCCATGAAATGCTTTGAAAAGCTGGTCATGGATCACATCAACACCATCATCCCAGACACCCTGGGCCCACTCCAATTCACATATCGCCCCAACAGATCCACAGATGACACAATCTCTATTGCACTCCACACTGCCCTCTCCCACCTGGACAAGAGGAACACCTACATGAGAATGCTGTACATTGACTAAAGCTCAGTGTTCAATACCTTAGTGCCCTCCAAGCTCATCATTAAGCTCAGGACCCTAGAACTGAACACCTCCCTCTGCAACTGGATCCTGGACTTCCTGACGGGCCACACATCCAACACGCTGACCCTCAACAAGAGGGCTCCTCAGGGGTGCGTGCTTAGTCCCCTACTGTACTCCATGTTCCCCACGACTGCGTGGCCACGCACGACTTCAACACCATTATTATGTTTGCTGACAACAACTGTGGTTGGCCTGATCACGAGACAGCCTATAGGAGGGAAGAGGTCAGTGACCTGGTAGTGTGGTGCCAATACAACAAACTCTTCCTCAATGTTAGCAAGACAAAGGAGCTGATTGTTGACTACAGGAAACAGAGGGCCGAGCACGCGTCGACGGGACTGTAGTGGAGAAGGTTGAGAACTTCAAGTTTCTCTGTGTCCACATCACTAAGCACCTATCATGAGCCACACACACACTAACACAGTTGTGAAGAGGGCACGACAACGCCATCCTCCCCTCAGGAGCCTGAAAAGAATTGGCATGGGCCCTCAGATCCTCAAAGTTCTACAGCTGCAGCAATGAGAGCTTCTTGACTGGCTGCATCATCGCTTGGCATCTGAAGGCGCTACAGACGGTAGAGCGTACTGCCCAGTAAATCACTGGGGCCGAGCTCTCTGCCATCCAGGACCACTATACCAGGTGGTGTCAGACAAAGGCTCTAAAAATGGTCAAAGTCTCCAGCCACCGAAGTTATTGACTGTCCTTCTGCTACCGCACGGAAAGTGGTTCCGATGCAGCAGGTATGGAACCAACAGGACCCTGAACCACTTTATCCCCAAGCCATAAGACTGCTAAATAGTTAGTGAAATAGTTAACCAACAGCTAACCGGACTATCTACATTGAGCCTTTTGCTCTTTTAACTCATTACATACGCTGCTGCTACTGTTTTATCTATCCTGTTGCCTAGTCACTTTATCCCTACCTATATGTACATATCTACCTCATTAACCTCTTACCCCTGCACATCCACCATGTACTGGTACCCCGTGTATATGGCCAAGTTATCATTACTCATTGTGTATTTATTCCTAGTGTTATTATTTTTCTATTTGCCTTTTTTTCTCTCTGCATTGTTAGGAAGGGCCCATAAGTCAGCATTTCACTGTTAGTCTATACCGGTTGTTAACGAAGCATGTGACAAATAAAATGTTATTTGATTTATGTAGGACAGCAGAGAATCAGTTCCTGGGGCTAACTATCCACTTTGCCCTATTTAGAAGGCTGGATATAACATGACTCAGTGACTTTGTCGAAAAGGTCAATGCTGCGCCGGCAGAACACATGATAGAGTGCACCCATTCGAGACTACTTATCGATCCAGGCAGTGTTAAATTTCAAGCTCAAACGAGTATTGTATATTTAGAGTGAGAAATGAATCGGCACAATTTGAGAGGCATTCAGAACCAGCGATGTCGGGATGTCCTGATACCAGGGTACAGCTTCAGGGGAAAATAGGAATCATATTGAGGAATGAGGATCCGCATATTAGTAACCAAAAACAGGAGCACACCAAGTGTTGGCCCAGGCCACAGCAGCTATGTGTGTGTATTCACCTATCGTCAGTGCGCAGTCCCGTCTCCCAGGTCCCATACTGGCTGTCTGCCTCGTGGACCAGTGTGTCGATGTCACGCCCCTCTTCCTCACCATGCTTCAACTGCTCCTGAAAGAGAGATGGACAGGGAGAAAAGGAGTAGAAGTGTATGTACCATTGGAATATCACTAGAAGGTCAGAGAAAAGAGATTCCAAAATGACAGAACTGGATTAATCTCTGCTGGACTGAATAAAAATATCAAGGCTTCTTATTGGATCTTGGTTGAAGCCCCACCCAGCCTACAGTAACAGACAATTGGCCAGCTGTGTCGGTGAGTGAGGTGCTGGTCCTGATAACCATGTATTGTGTGGCTATGGCCAGACCTACAGTGGGTGAGCAGGATAATGAGAGGTAATGGGATGAGCTCATAGCGACAAGGACAGAGACTGGTGAGCCACTGTGCGTTTGCTATCTACTGAACCGTGTCTCTTTTAATGAGGATGCTACAGAGGGCACACTGTCCTAATACCACTCACTCCTCCTGTGTATGCATTCAAGACTGTGAGCGCACGCACACACGCACAAGCAGAGGAATCTCGCTGAACTTACATGATCTCTATTGACTTCCATTGCATCGTGTTACACAGATGCACTGTTGCACCACAACACAATAGGCTGTCTAAAGAGAATGATAGAAGGAAATGTAATAGGTATTTTGTTTGTCACTGCACGGGAGTGAGAGCGAAGGCCAGAGAGCGAGAGGGAGAAATGGAGAGAAATAGCGAGCGAGAGAAACAGACCAACAGTACAGGATGTCATTCATCATCAATGCCTTTCCTGACACGAAGAAAGAAGGCCAGGGTGAACAGTGAGAAAATCCCTCCATCTGAGAAAGCAGTGTACTTCCTCCTCTCCAGGTTTAACAGCCCTAAAAAGGAGTCCTCTCCACATCACAGCATAGGCTGGTTTTCAAATCCACACCGTGATCTCAGGGCCAAATGGGTCTTTAGTTGTTAAACAAGTATTAGAGTTCCAGTTCCAACCATGGGTTTGAACATGCTGGTCACATGACAATGAAACAGCAGGTTAATCCAGATACATGCTTAGCCTTTCAAACAGACCAGGTTGGTCCATAGCAACAAAGTAGAGACCTTGTCATGTCTTGTCTGAGGCAGGAATTATTTATGTCAAAAAAAAAAAAAAAAAAAAGAGAGTCACACTTCATAAAACCCCTTTATAATATAATGAATTTCAGCCCTAAGGGTCTGTGAACACAGCAAATGCACAGGACTAAGCATGTACCATTCAATAAGAAAATCTCCTGTAATCTAAATTCCGTGAACACCTACCATATCCACAGTGTACATGGATGAACACACCCAAACACACCCTCACTTAGTGTTTGCCACTCCCGAGGCTACCCTGTTACCTGTCAACCAAACAATAGCAGCAAGATTGAGAGGGTTAAGAAATAGCATGGACTGGCTGACTACTAGTGCTGCTGAAAGCTCTTCAGTATTGACAATGTAAGGGTGTCGGCTCTGCTATCAACAATCTACTGGATACAAGGACAGAGCAGGCCTGCCAGGCACCTTATCTGGTAAATATGTTTCTTTCTGGCTGTGATTTTGAATCGGAGTGGTAGTGAAGCGGAGATTTCCTTAACATGAGCCCTTGCCCCCCCCATCTGTGGACAGGAAGGGTGCGTCAAGGGAAACGACAGAACAAAGAGCGGATGAATGGAAGGAGAGAAAGGGCTGACCACCAAGGGAGATTGTCAGTCAATCTGACATGCGGCTAAAAGAATGAGGCACCTTGGAAAGTGAGACCAAACAGACATCACAGCTCTGAATAATAACAGCCTGCCACGATGACACCATCACAGACATCAACATGACCTGAGAGACCTTTCATCAATCATGTAAATGTAAGCTAGTTAATTATAACACCCACTCTCTTAATTTAATCCAAAATGACAACTTTGGGTTGATGTGCTGAAAATAGGTTATAGTCCATTTTGTCCAGCAGGCAAATTACAATTTTCACCTAAGCTCACATGACTATTTTGCTGACTGTGCTTTGGAACGAGCTACAAAAGGACATGAAATTGACTTTAAAGACTGGGTAGAAACTATGGTGGAAAATGAAGTGGGGGGGGGGGGGGCTTTCAATGTTTTGACCCCTAAATACACCAAACTTCTCCAAAGCATCTTGTCTGGTCAATGTGTAAATTCATGTTTTTAAACTGTAGTGTTTTATATTGTAAATGTGCCTTTGTATAAAACTTTATGTTCTGGTAATTTGGCCAGGTCTCTAATAAAATAAATATTTTTTAATCTCAATGAGACCAATCTGGTAAAATCAAACTGAAGGCCTAGTGAGTTGGACATGTTATGAATCTAGTTCCTTAATGTAAACTGGAAAATAACAGTTCATGTCTGTCACGTATAATGGCCATTCACAATTTTCTATGAATGAGGAAGTGCTGTGCAGCTCCAACACATTTAACATATGGTCATGCTGCCTGGAAGCAGACAACAGAGCAGGCCGGTTAGTTAGTGCAGGTACAATGAACCCAACACGAACACAACAGAACACACATCACACCAGCCCCACTCTCCTGCTCCAACCCCTCTGGGTAGGAACGTTGAACAGTTAACACATTCATCATTGACAGACTGGTCAATGACGACCCTCTGCAGCTATCCTAACATGACTACAGATCCCATGAGCACTAATCCCCTGTCAACAACAGAGCAGCACTCCAGTCACATTTTACAGAGCTACCAAAACACTGACCTCTGATAGAGAACTGAAAAGGACATGTTTAGGGTATTTAGTTCGGTCATTATTACATAAGTGCAATGCTGAGAATACAGAGCACAACAGAATGTTAGTACAACCTGAATGACTTGGTTTAAGAACTTTTATAGGGATACTTTGGGATTTTGGCACAGAGGCCCTTAATCTACTTCCCCAGAGTCAGATTAACTTGTGGACACCATTTTTATGTCTCTGTGTGCAGTTGAAAGAAGTTGCTACACACAAACCAGACCGAGAGAGTGAATCGGTAAAGGGCTGCCGTGTCTGTGGGGTTTAGTTTATGCGTTGCAACTGACTAGGATGTGAGGGTACAGGTGTGTGGACTTTCTGGGCATTAGATGCTGTGGAGGGGGGGGGAAGCTTTTTTTAAATACATTTTTTAAGTCATTTTTAGCAGATGCACTTATCCAGATCGACTTACAGTATTGAGTGCATAGAACCCACAAGCGCCATGCTCTACCAACTGGGCCAAACGGGCCCCAGCAGTACTGCAGCCCTTAATTGTGCAAATGCACCATCCATCCCAGCAGCCCCACCTCCACCCCCCTGGTTCTTTCTCTCCACATCTCACTGGCCTCAGTGCTCTGACCATTCAGCACAACCTCTCCCCACAGGCAGCACACACTGATTCTCCTGTTCAGTGACACAAAACAAGCTAGGCCTAATCTGTAAATCTTACATAAAATGCAATCAAACTATCACAACTTTTTTTATTTAAACTTTATTTAACTAGGCTTAAGAACAAATTCTTATTTACTTATGACTGCAGACTGGAATCGAACTGGAATCGAACCAGAGTCTGTAGTGACGCCTCTAGCACTGCTATGCAGTGCCTTAGGGGGCTCCTGAGTGACAGCCGATCTGAACTTGAGCACCGTGCCAAGTTCAAATCAAATCACATTTTATTTGTCACATGCGCCAAATACAACAGAAAATGTTGTCAATTATGAGAAATCGATGTATTTTGAAAGACGAGATGTTGAGGATTATAATAAATACCACTTTGATGTCACACAAGCAAGCCGAGTCCAAATCTGCACTTTACATTCCCATATAACAAAACTCATGTCATATACAGTGTCGTTTATGATCACTATTTTTGATGTACAGTTACAAGATGACATGGCGTCATACCCCGAGTTGTTCAGAACAGAATGTGTTTCTATGTTTCTCTATTGTGTAGAAAATGAGCTGTGGACCACTCATCTGAATGCACTCATGACTCCATTCTATGATCACTAAAATTACTATCCGTTTCTCTGAACTGTCCTGTGAAAGTCTAACACTGTAAGATTGTATTTTATAACTTAGCCAGTCATATTGGTAATAGAATAAACTTAGAAATGATGCCCACCTGACCCAAATGGCAATTCATAATGGTAAGTTTTTGGATTGCGTAAAAAAACTAATTGTGTGAGGCCGGGGATGCAGGGTTGTGTTCCAAATAAAACAACTACAAGTATGTTCGCTCTAGTTCCTCAACGCCACAGCTAGGAGAGCTCTAAAAACACCTTTCTAGTTGAAGCCTCTTCTTTGAGTCATCAAAGTACATGGAAGTGACTTAGGAACTGTGCACACTTTTTAGACAGCAGTTAGTTCTCTCAGTCAAATCCTTGTTATTATTTTGTCTTATGTTGCATCCACCCCACATTTTCCAGGAAAATATCATGTTACTGAATGTGTCCAGAGTATTTTCAGATTTTATTTTCAACAAACGAGGCGAAAAGTACATTAAATGTCAAATGCATAAAATCAACAGTGTAATGTTTGGAATCAGTCTCATATCAGGTGAACTATTGTGTCCTGAACTTTGGTCTAATAATTGCCCCATAATCTCAAAACTGTTCCCTTTCAAATGATACCATGTTTATGCATATGATTATCATATTTCTTCTGTAAGAAACATTTAAATTTAGCCCTATCCATGTAGGCCAATTCTCACGAGTGTAAAGGGTAAAAACAGACCATAGTTTAGGAGTGAGGGTCTGGGACAACTCCAGCCCAACTCCAGCCCACAGTAAGCTATGACCTAAGCTATGACACTGCTGGAGTGGGAGCTATGGTGCAGACATACAGACTAAGGTTAGTGTTATGTCAAAGATGGTATCAGAGGAGGAGAGAGACAAGCAGTTGAGGCGCAGAGGGGGTGAGCACTGAGCAGCAAACAAAAGCAGAACATTCAGGAACTATCAGGATCAGAGAGAGAGATCACATGGCAACACAAATAGACAAAGACACAAAACACACAAATAGAGAAGGCCTTGACAAGTTTGAGGTGCTTGGAATGTGTAGTGACTGACGGGAGACCATTTGGTGGTGTGAGGGATTGATGGGGGGGGAGTGTAAACAAAGTGTGTCTTACTGCGGTGGGGGTGTTGGGGGTGCTGCTCCCGGGACGCCTGCGTAGGGACAGGCGCTGCTGGCTGCGCAGAGAGAACCTGCGGAAAGAGTCCCGGCTGCGAGAGGCCAGAGAACGTAACGAGTTGGCCCTCTTGAAGCCACCAGGGCTGTCCTCGGCCCCCCTGCCCCCACGTTCCACCGCACTGGACACCACGCTGAGCGCCCCCTGCAGGGAGCGGCGTACATTCCCCATCCACCCAGACACCTGGGACTGGGCCACCGACAACTTGTCCCCCAGGTACTCCATCTCAGTTTAGATCAGATCACTAAAGGACCAACGTTGCAGAATGAAGTCTGGACAGAGCGCTCAGTCAGGCGGAGGTCCAGTAGCAGTCCAGTGTGTTAATATGGTCAAGGGAGAGTCCTTGAGCCAGATAGATGTCCAGGTTCAGAGCTGGTGTCCTGGATACTGCTGAGGTGCGTAGCTAGGTTAATGTTGCAGTAGCTGGGCTGTTTGAAAGAGATGGCACAGCCAGTCAGACGGCCTAGTGTCTCTAAAAACATGCAGCAATGCAGCACTTGGCTCCGGCTACAGACTCGCAGTCCAGCGTCACTGTCCCTCGATGCTTCTCAGTGAGCCTCTGTGCTGTCGAGTCCCACTGGTGCCGTCATGGCTCCATTTCAGTCCATCATCTGCAGCAATGGCCCTAGAATCTCGGGCTAAGGTGAATTCTATTTAAGCTGTCTGTTCTGTGAGACGCCTATTTCCATACACAGTTATACAGAAGGGCAAGACTATGTAGCAGGGAACCCAAAATGGTATATAAAAGCTGTTCTACAGTTCCCCAGCTGGTAGAGACTCCGGTCACAGCAGATCTACTACTGCACCGTCTGCAAACAGGTTCTTCCCAGCCACATACTGATGGTCACCCTCAGTAGCAACTACAAAATCTCACACACATACCCCTCATACGTCAAACTTGACAGCGGGATCCTGAAGCCGTCGCTCTGACACGTCCGGAATCACAGAGGAAGACAATCCATGAATCTACCTCTCCCATGGTATCCACGCTGCTGTCGTCTTCCTGGTGGAAAACTTTACGGGAAAACTACAGTCCAGAAGAGAACAGCTGGTGTCAGGCAGACTGAGGGAGAGCTGTACTCATTCCTATTCCCGCTGAGTACCCAGCACACCAACAGCAGAGCCGTGGGTATAGAAGCACAAACAGGAGAGGAGATTGTGACGCTAATGTTGAATCCGTAAGAGACAAAACAAGACCAGCGCCCTCTGGTTCCTCTTCCCCTGCAGGTACGGGCAGGTGGAGAACAAATGCGTCAGTCTCTTGCTCCTAGTCCCCAGCGCTGCAGGATTCACGCTCAAGGAGAAACCTTTGCGAACTAAGTGAGGGAGGGGAGAGAGGAGGCAGAGAGGGAGGGAGGAGTGGAGAGAGGGAGGGAGGAGTGGAGAGAGGGAGGGAGGAGTGGAGAGAGGGAGGGCCCAGATTTGCAGTGCAGGAGGGTGATATATGTTCTGCAGTGCTCTGTTTCTCTTGCCTGTTTCTGCTTGCAGTGCGAGAGAGAATTCTCACAGGCATAGTCAGCACTCGGCACAGGGCGGAAGGGGTGGGAAGACAGGAGGGATGGGGAACGTGTGTGTGTGATAGGAACTAAGAGTTCTAGTTCATGAGTGGATGTTTATGTTGTTTAGCCTATACCTTTAAATAGATAGAGAATGCATGCCTAAGAGAGAGCGAGAGTGAGAGGGGATGAGACAGGTGTGGCTGTGTGTGAGAGCTGAGACTGTGGCTGTCAGCCAGTTTGTCCGCAGCACAGTGAGCTCATGGTTAAAGAAAGGAATGATGACAGCGTGTCAGAGAGTTTGCCTAACAAATGGCTCCCTGACTCATGCAAACTGCATGTCAGTTCAGTCTCTCCTTTCCCCATTCAGAACTCCATCGTACCTACCAGAGTCATCTCTCTGAGTTAAGCCTTGGTATGTAAGATATACTCTGCAAGACAACCGTGGCACCTTAAACTGTGCCCTCTGGTGGGCGTCTGGAGAATAGTTTTGAGGAACATTGAACTAAAGCCACCCTCCTTGAACCATTCTATAGCTAGAAAATCAGTTCTCTCCACAAAAAACATTGACTCAAGTTTCATCAACACCAACTGACTACGGAGAAAATGTTTTTACAGAAGGAACGAAAATGATAAATTGTCCAGCAAAAAATATGACTCAAATATGCATCACCCAGTTTTTTTTATGATGAAGTCACACTTGCACAACCAGCCACCGTGACAAAGCATATATAGGGCTAATATAACATGCTTTGTTCAGACATATAATAGCCAGTAGCCACACATTCGTAGCTATACGAAGGCCTCTTTTAGTCTGTCCTCTCCCTTGCTTCTAGTGATGGGGGATCAATACACTTACATATTGCAATTATTATTTTAATATTGATACTTGGACTCCAATTATCATTGTTTTTTTTTGCTAGCTAGTCGACGCTACCTGTGCCAAAACGCTGTTATAGCTTGTTCTCCAGCATCTTTTTAAACGATGAGTCAACATGTTTTCACCACTTATTTCCCATGACTGATAAACTCCCTTTCTCATGCCGTCTCTTGTCCCTCTGCTGCAGACTTAGTGAGAAATATATTTGGAACATCGAATTTCACCAGAAAATAGCAGTATTGAATCACAATACATATATTGGCATCTAATAATGGTATCTAATATCGTATTGTGAGGTCGGTCCTTGGTAATTCATAGCCCTACTTGCTTCCTTGCTCTGATTAACGATCTCCCATCACTTACCCACAGCCAGTGTAGAAGCCTCAGACAGCAGGACAGCCTAATGTAGTGCACCATGTCTCTGAGCCCAGCGACCATCTGTCTGTCTTTACCCCTCTTCACTTCCTCTGCCCTCTCTAACCATGGCATTAGTAATGATGTGATCATACCAGTGTGATCTCTTGAGAGAGAGACACATTTCCCATAGTGCACTCTCATAGCAGGCCTAACCTCCATACTGATACAGAAAAACACTAATCACAACAGCAAATCATTAACACGTGCTGATAGAAAAGCAATTTCCCATCTTTAATGAATCCCCTTGTTCCCCTAAACTGAAATGATATAAAACACCTACACCTTTTCCCACAACTTATGTCAGTAATTCAGTCTAGACCAGGTATTTCACACTGGCATCTCCAGTTGCTCTACACAATTAAACACTAGAATCCCAGGGTTTCCATTGAGAAAATGTGGCATCTGACATTTGACTGGCAACATTTTAATTTACTGGACATTTGAGAAATTTGCCAGACCCATGTACATTGATTGGGTGTATAACCTAATTAGGGTGTCCACCTACGGTGCTCAGAATGACAGAAATCAAATGTAAATGTCTTCACAGAACATGCAAATCGAGGATGCAACGATGTGCGGTCCTTCTTACCGAATTCTGCTGTGCACTTTGAAGATGTTAGAATAACTGTCCATATTTACTTTCCCTCCGCCAACAAGAAGAGTAACAAACAGCTAAATCAGTAGCCAATGGCAATCTACTATCCCCCATAATAGAGAAATGTACCTATTCTATTGGTCAGCTTGTTAAGAAAGAAATACTCAATTCCAAACAGAATCTGGGACAGTTGTGGACGATGCATCCCAAATTCATAGAACCAGTAGGCTACATTAAAAATAAAATAATTAAAAAGCTAAATGAGCCAGATCAGAATGTTTAGCTTAAAATGTTCAAAATATTATTTATTCACATTATAAGCGCAACAATCCACACAATATAATGCAATTAGCTAGAAAACACTTGTCAAAAGCACACCACATGCGAATGGTTTCATGTGACAGATGAAAATATCTGTTAGAAAGAAGGGAGATCTAATATGCAACAACTAGCATGGGTTGCTTAGTAATATGACTATGATTGTGCCTCTGGCTACTGAGCAACCAAAGAAAGCTTGTATAAAATAATTGATTTGGGCCAGGCTTCTTTAACGCAAGGTAAGACATGCCTCATAATATGTAGTAAAACGCTCAGGTTTTAAACAATTAAGTGTGTTTTCAAAATGAATAATGCCTCCAGCTCATTGTAAAGTGCTGTGTAATGTGCTGATGAGGCCTGCCTTCCGTTTTCTATGTATTTGCTGTTTGAGATGCTGTAGCAGCAGTTCACACGGTCTGACAGATTTTCGGCTTAAAGGCTCTGTATGTGTGTGATAAATAAGATACATAACAAATATACTGTACACACGCCCCGATTTAATTCCTCAAAATTATGCAAATGAACCTATAGACCAATAAGCATGACCAGTCATATGTATTTACATCCGCTGATATTTCTATCAATAAAGAACCTAAAAATAATTATTTTGCAAATGGCATTTCTTTTAATAAAAAAATCATAATACAAAAAACGGCCAAACGCCGGCTATTACCGGCTCAAGGAAACCCTGTGGTAATTGCACCACTCAGGCTCTCAACATATTGTATTACACAACAACCACAGACCAGCAGGTGGTGACAAACACACGCAAAAACTCATCATGGAGTAACACTGGGATGGCAGCTGTGCCTTATCAAATCAAAGCTGAATTTGTTCCCCCATTCATTTTCTTCTAATCTAATGAATATATTGGTATGCTTATAAAATTTCCCTTTCAGCCATTTACACTTGGGCTGATATAAACTTGTTTTGTTTCTGGATGGAATCCTTTGTAGCACAGGCTGATATGTAGACAGGTGCTTAAAACCTCTACAGGACCAGGGTCCCCCCCAGCGGGACGGTTTAGCTAATGTAGGCTAGTGTGATTAGCATGAGGTTGTAAGTAACAAGAACATTTCCCAGGACACAGACATATCTGATATGGGCAGAAAGCTTGGATTAAAATGATTTAATTGCCCTGTCCAATTTACAGTAGCTATTACAGTGAAAGAATACCATGCTATTGTTTGAGGAGAGTGCACAGTTATGAACATGAAACTGTATTAATAAACCAAATTAGGCACATTTGGGCAGTCTTGATACAACATTTTGAAGAAAAAATACAATGGTTTATTGAATCAGTCTAAAACTTTGTACATACACTGCTGCCATCTAGTGTCAAATCTAAGTCATATATTGGCCTTTCTCTTGCATAAAAAAACATGGTTTTTTCTTCTTTGTATTATCAGATCAAATGTGTTATTCTGCTACATTAATTTCACATTTCCACAAACTTCAAAGTGTTTCCCTTCAAATGCTATCAATAATATCCATATCCTTGCTTCAGGTCCTGAGCTACAGGAAGTTAGAGTTGGGTATGTCATTTTAGGTGAAAATTGAGAAGAAAAAAAAGGGTCCGGTCCTTTTAAAAATGCACTACGCAGAAGTCGCTCCACCATTTCCTGGTTGCTAAAATTCTAATAGTTCTCCTAATTTCAGTTTATGTGACAAAACAAGCAAGTAAAGTGTAGAGAATCATTGTACCATCTACACCGCTGTAAAATATATTTTCCATAACCAAAAATATTGTATTTTCAGCTATTTGAAGCTCGTGTACAAAACCGAAAGTTAAAGACGGAAAAACCAAACTTAAAACGTGACGCATAGAAATAGCGCACATAGAACACATCTACCGCTTCTTAGACTTGCTTTCAATGAGAATGACAGATCCATAACTCACATTTTTAGGTGAATTTTGTGGGTCACGCAAAAAGTTACATATTGTAGCTTTAAATAAAAGTAATATCAATATCACTACAGCCAATTTCACAGCAGAGCATTCTTTCAGCTATGCAAACAGGATGCTGTCAAAGTGAGCAGTACATGCATGTATTAGCTAATGACAATCCTGAATTACAGACCTGAGAACATATCTGGCCTCAATTTCTCTGCTATGTGAGGTGAAAGAGGGTGGAGATGAGTGAGACCATGCCTTTCACATTACTCATCAACTCATTACTCCCAGTGCTCCACATAGCACTCAACTCTCCCAGTGAACTAACTGCATTCCTACTCCACCCTACTGTAACAAAACACACACACAACCAACCAACAAACCCAGCAACTGAAGTTATATACAAGCTTATTTTTTTCCAAATAACTGGGGCCTTCTGTGAGAATCAGCTCGAAAGGAAACATTGATTAAACATAGAATCGAGGGGGCTCCAATCGCTACCATGTTGAAGCAGTGTAATATCACTGTAGCAGAAGCTCATTTCTGAAACTCATCCAGCTTTGAGTCAGAAATTTGGGGATTGTGTGTGTTTATACCCGTGTGCATGGAAACAGAGCATCATGACTCACCCAGCTCTGTCGGTCCCTCTCTCTATGTGCACTCCTGCTCCTCATCCTGGACAGGCTCCCCTCCACAGCACTCTCAGATGGGGCCGATCGACGGGACACACTGCGGGACCTCATCCGGTTCAGCTCCTAAGACACAGGGATAGTAGAATTAAATAGAATGTTTACACGAAAGCCCTTGTTCTGGTTATATTCACATAGGTAAAAAGGGAGATGGCTCTGCACAAAGATTATTTCAGTGCATTAGGAGAACAACACACACCGACATTTCGGCTTTTGCCTTCAGTGTGCAGGTTCAAATCTTAGAATCAGGAACAACTTTTCTAGGGAACACATGTGAGCACCGTTCAGGTGCTTCTAATCAGGGTAGTTAGTCATTTACCAATCAGGGATGGCTTCTCTGGTCTACATGTTACAATCACACAAAACATACAGAATTATAGGATATGGAAGTGGGCACGGAAGACAATTGAGAGTACACTACATGGCCAAAGGTATGTGGACACTTGCCCGTAGAACATCTCATTCCAAAATCATTAGCATTAATATGGAGCTGGTCCCCCTTTGCTGCTATAACAGCCTCTAGTCTGCTGGAAAGGCGTTCAACTATTTATTTGTTGGAACCTTGCTGAAGGGACTTGCTTCCATTCAGCCACAAGGTCAGGCACTGATGTTGGTCGATTTGGCCTGGCTTGTAGTCGGTGTTCCAATTCATCACAAAGTTGTTCGATGGGGTTGAGGTCAGGGCTCTGCGCAGGCCAGTCAAGTTCTTCCACACCAATCCCGACAAACCATTTCTGCATGGGCCGCGCTTTGTGCACGGGGGCATTGTCATGCTGAAACAGGAAAGGGCCTTAGCCAAAGTGTTGCCACAGAATTGTCTAGAATGTCATTGTATGCCATAGCGTTGAGATTCCCCTTCACTGGAACTAAGGGGCACAGCCTGAACCATGAATAACAGCCCCAGACAATATATCTATCTTCCACCAAACTTTACAGTTGGCACTATGCATTGGGGCAGGTAGCATTGTCCTAGCATCCGCCAAACCCAGTTTCTTCCGTCGGACTGCCAGCGACTGAAGTGTGATTCATCACTCCAGAGAACAGGTTTCCACTGCTCCAGAGTCCAATGGCGGCGAGTTTTACACCACTTCAACAGACCTTGGCATTGCGCATGCCGAGCTTAAGCTTGTGTGCAGCTGCTCGGCCATGAAAACCCATTTCATGAAGCTCCCGCGGGAACAGTTATTGTGCTGATATTGCTTCCAGAGGTAGTTTGGAATTCGGCAGTGTTGCAAACGAGGACAGATGATTTTTACACGCTACACGCTTCAGCACTCGCCGGACCTGTTCTGTGAGCTTGTGTGGCCTACCACTTCGCGGATGAGCCATTGTTGCTTCTAGATGTTTCCACTTCACAATAACAGGACTTACAGTTGACCGGGACAGCTCTAGCAGGGTAGAAATTTGACAAACTGACTTGGAAAGGTGGCATCCTATAACGGTGCCATGTTGAAAGTCACATGGCCAAAAGTATCAGGAACCATTAAAGAATCAACTTAATTGCCTTAGGTGTC
Organism: Oncorhynchus masou masou; assembly: GCF_036934945.1. Lineage (NCBI taxonomy): Eukaryota > Metazoa > Chordata > Actinopteri > Salmoniformes > Salmonidae > Oncorhynchus > Oncorhynchus masou. The sequence continues at coordinate 35,678,714 of NC_088236.1, read as the reverse complement.
CGCTTACTTTTATTTATTTATTTTAATTTCACCTTTATTTAACCAGGTAGGCAAGTTGAGAACAAGTTCTCATTTACAATTGCGACCTGGCCAAGATAAAGCAAAGCAGTTCGACACATACAACGACACAGAGTTACACATGGAGCAAAACAAACATACAGTCAATAATACAGTATAAACAAGTCTATATACGATGTGAGCAAATGAGGTGAGATAAAGGGATGTAAAGGCAAAAAAAGGCCATGGTGGCAAAGTAAATACAATATAGCAAGTAAAACACTGGAATGGTAAATTTGCAATGGAAGAATGTGCAAAGTAGAAATAAAAATAATGGGGTGCAAAGGAGCAAAATAAATAAATAAATAAATAAAATACAGTAGGGAAAGAGGTAGTTGTTTGGGCTAAAATATAGGTGGGCTATGTACAGGTGCAGTAATCTGTGAGCTGCTCTGACAGTTGGTGCTTAAAGCTAGTGAGGGAGATAAGTGTTTCCAGTTTCAGTGCTTTTTGTAGTTCGTTCCAGTCATTGGCAGCAGAGAACTGGAAGGAGAGGCGACCAAAGAAAGAATTGGTTTTGGGGGTGACTAGAGAGATATACCTGCTGGAGCGAGTGCTACAGGTGGGAGATGCTATGGTGACCAGCGAGCTGAGATAAGGGGGGACTTTACCTAGCAGAGTCTTGTAGATGACATGGAGCCAGTGGGTTTGGCGACGAGTATGAAGCGAGGGCCAGCCAACGAGAGCGTACAGGTCGCAATGGTGGTAGTATATGGGGCTTTGGTGACAAAACAGATTGCACTGTGATAGATTGCATCCAATTTGTTGAGTAGGGTATTGGAAGCTATTTTGTAAATGACATCGCCAAAGTCGAGGATTGGTAGGATGGTCAGTTTTACAAGGGTATGTTTGGCAGCATGAGTGAAGGATGCTTTGTTGCGAAATAGGAAGCCAATTCTAGATTTAACTTTGGATTGGAGATATTTGATATGGGTCTGGAAGGAGAGTTTACAGTCTAACCAGACACCTAAGTATTTGTAGTTGTCCATGTATTCTAAATCAGAGCCGTCCAGAGTAGTGATGTTGGACAGGCGGGTAGGTGCAGGTAGCGATCGGTTGAAGAGCATGCATTTAGTTTTACTTGTATTTAAGAGCAATTGGAGGCCACGGAAGGAGAGTTGTATGGCATTGAAGCTTGCCTGGAGGGTTGTTAACACAGTGTCCAAAGAAGGGCCAGAAGTATACATAATGGTGTCGTCTGCGTAGAGGTGGATCAGAGACACACCAGCAGCAAGAGCGACCTCATTGATGTATACAGAGAAGAGAGTCAGTCCAAGAATTGAACCCTGTGGCACCCCCATAGAGACTGCCAGAGGTCCGGACAGCAGACCCTCCGATTTGACACACTGAACTCTATCAGAGAAGTAGTTGGTGAACCAGACGAGGCAATCATTTGAGAAACCAAGGCTGTTGAGTCTGCCGATGAGGATGTGGTGATTGACAGAGTCGAAAGCCTTGGCCAGATCAATGAACACGGCTGCACAGTAATGTTTCTTATCGATGGCGGTTAAGATATCGTTTAGGACCTTGAGTGTGGCTGAGGTGCACCCATGACCAGCTCTGAAACCAGATTGCATAGCAGAGAAGGTATGGTGAGACTCGAAATGGTCGGTAATCTGTTTGTTGACTTGACTTTCGAAGACCTTAGAAAGGCATGGTAGGATAGATATAGGTCTGTAGCAGTTTGGGTCAAGAGTGTCCCCCCTTTGAAGAGGGGGATGACCGCAGCTGCTTTCCAATCTTTGGGGATCTCAGACGACACGAAAGAGAGGTTGAACAGGCTAGTAATAGGGGTGGCAACAATTTCGGCAGATAATTTTAGAAAGAAAGGGTCCAGATTGTCTAGCCCGGCTGATTTGTAGGGGTCCAGATTTTGCAGCTTGGGCGAGTTGCTGTGGGGGGTGCAGTGCTGTTGACCGGGGTAGGAGTAGCCAGGTGGAAAGCATGGCCAGCCGTAGAAAAATGCTTATTGAAATTCTCAATTATGGTGGATTTATCAGTGGTGACAGTGTTTCCTATCTTCAATGCAGTGGGCAGCTGGGAGGAGGTGTTCTTATTCTCCATGGACTTTACAGTGTCCCAGAATTTTTTTGAGTTAGTGTTGCAGGAAGCAAATTTCTGCTTGAAAAAGCTAGCCTTGGCTTTTCTAACTGCCTGTGTATAATGGTTTCTAGCTTCCCTGAACAGCTGCATATCACGGGGGCTGTTCGATGCTAATGCAGAACGCCATAGGATGTTTTTGTGTTGGTTAAGGGCAGTCAGGTCTGGGGAGAACCAAGGGCTACATCTGTTCCTGGTTCTAAATTTCTTGAATGGGGCATGTTCATTTAAGATGGTTAGGAAGGCATTTAAAAAAAATATCCAGGCATCCTCTACTGACGGGATGAGATCAATATCCTTCCAGGATACCCCGGCCAGGTCGATTAGAAAGGCCTGCTCGCTGAAGTGTTTCAGGAAGCGTTTTACAGTGATGAGTGGGGGTCGTTTGACCGCTGACCCATTACGGATGCAGGCAATGAGGCAGTGATCGCTGAGATCTTGGTTGAAGACAGCAGAGGTGTATTTAGAGGGCAAGTTGGTTAGGATGATATCTATGAGGGTGCCCGTGTTTAAGGCTTTGGGGAGGTACCTGGTAGGTTCATTGATAATTTGTGTGAGATTGAGGGCATCAAGTTTAGATTGTAGGATGGCTGGGGTGTTAAGCATGTTCCAGTTTAGGTCGCCTAGCAGCATGAGCTCTGAAGATAGATGGGGGGCAATCAGTTCACATATGGTGTCCAGAGCACAACTGGGGGCAGAGGGTGGTCTATAGCAGACTGCAACGGTGAGAGACTTGTTTTTAGAGAGGTGGATTTTTAAAAGTAGAAGTTCAAATTGTTTGGGTACAGACCTGGATAATAGGACAGAACTCTGCAGGCTATCTTTGCAGTAGATTGCAACACCGCCCCCTTTGGCAGTTCTATCTTGTCTGAAAAGGTTGTAGTTTGGAATTAAAATTTCAGAATTTTTGGTAGTCTTCCTAAGCCAGGATTCAGACACAGCTAGAACATCCGGGTTGGCAGAGTGTGCTAAAGCAGTGAATAGAACAAACTTAGGGAGGAGGCTTCTAATGTTAACATGCATGAAACCAAGGCTATTACGGTTACAGAAGTCGTCAAAAGAGAGCGCCTGGTGAATAGGAGTGGAGCAAGGCACTGTAGGGCCTGGATTCACCTCTACATCGCCAGAGGAACAGAAGAGGAGTAGAATAAGGGTGCGGCTGAAAGCAATGAGAATTGGTCTTCTAGAACGTCTGGAACAGAGAGTAAAAGGATGTTTCTGGGGGCGATAAAATAGCATCAAGGTATAATGTACAGACAAAGGTATGGTGGGATGTGAATACAGTGGTGGTAAACCTAGGTATTGAGTGATGAAGAGAGAGAAATTGTCTCTAGAAACATCATTGAAACCAGGAGATGTCATTGCATGTGTGGGTGGTGGAACTAATAGGTTGGATAAGGTATGGTGAGTAGGACTAGAGGCTCTACAGTGAAATAAGCCAATAAACACTAACCAGAACAGCAATGGACAAGGCATATTGACATTAAGGAGAGGCATGCTTAGTCGAGTGATCAAAAGGGTCCAGAGAGTGGAGAGGTTGGTTGGGGGTCACGGCGATCCAGACAGCCAGCCAGGCCATCGGTAGCAAGCTAGCATAGGATGGACATCTGTTATTAGCCACCTCTTGCGCTCCGTCAGTAGATTAGTGGGGTTCCGTGTGGTAGAGGGGACCAATCCAAATCACACAACAACAAAAATAAAAACAATAGATATAGCTAGAGGCCCAAGAAAAAAAAGAAAAAAACAATAACAATAAATAAATAAAAAAAATTGTCCGATTATCTATTCAGATAGCAGCCGATAAGACAGCTAATGGCTAGCATGCCGCAGATGGGTGCCCAGGCAACATCGCGACGGAGAAACCAGACGGATAACTCCCTCGGGTAGACAACGTCTGCCGTGAAGGCCCGGTGGGGCTCCTCGTAGGCAGCAAAACGGGTCCGGATAGGTGACCGCAGCCCAGGAGTGATTGATGGAACTCCTCAGCTGGCTAGCTCCGGAACAACTGATGTACGCTCCGGAATCGACGAAAGCTTTAACTAGCTCCTGGCTAGCTTCTGGCTAGCTTCTGGCTAGTTTCTCGCTAGCTTCTTGGAGTTTCTGGCTAGCTTCTTGGATGATTACAGATTTGAGGTAAATAATACTTTTTTATAAATATAAATTGGTGAGGCGGGTTGCAGGAGTGTTTTGAGGATGAGTTTATGGAAAATTTAAATTAAAAAATGTATGAAAAAAGTTATATATATATATATATATAAATATATGGGACACGACAAGACGAGGACAAAAGACGTCTGAACTGCTATGCCATCTTGGATATACTTGGGTATACCTTATAACAATTTATGAGAGAGCTTGCCACAAAAGACACCAAGCTGTTCATAAATATGTGGGGCTAACTCATAAAGTACACCTAAGGTAATTGATCACTGAACGGTTCACGCCTGACACTCCCAACTGCCTTCTGCGCCCGCTCCCATATCTTACAATTCTGTACTTTCTTTGTGATTGTAACATGTATACAGGTCAGGGCTCTCCAACCCTGTTCCTGGAGAGCTACCTTACTGTAGATTGTCACTCCAACCCTGTTCCTGGAGAGCTGATTCCAATAATTAGCTGGTTGATAAGCTGAATCAGGTTAGTTACAACCAGGGTTCAAGAGAAAACCTACAGGAGGGTGGCTTTCCAGGAACAGAGTTTGAATGAAAACCTACAGGAGGGTAGCTTTCCAGGAACAGGGTTCGAATGAAAACCTACAGGAGGGTAGCTTTCCAGGAACTGGGTTGGAGAGCCCTGAAACAGGTAAACAAGATTGGCAGATGACTAACCTGGTTAGAAGCAAAAGTTGTTCCTGATTGTAAGATTTTAAGCTACACTCAGAAGGCGAAAGCCGAAAGGTCTGAGTATGATATTCTCCAAATGCAGTAAAACAATACAAATTTAAAAAAGGAGTAAGTAAGCAATGGTCCTTTTTTAATTGGCCATTATTACTGGTTGAATTCACTGAATGTTGTGCTCTGTAGATGCCATTCACTCACATAGCCTAGGTCTCTCTATAAGATACTTTTCTTACCTGGGAGCCCTGAGATCTCCTCTGTCCTCTGGCCTCTACCCTGTGCCCCTGGGGCCCTGAGTCCTGCGGGAACCAGGTCTGCTCCATGGGGGACCTAGGGCTGTGGGGCTCTCTCCTGGGGAAGGATGCTTCACTGGGCATACCAGACCAGCGTCTCTCTGGGACCAGAATGGGGGCCGTTGCCCTGTCCAACTGCCTGTGGAGGAGCTGCTCCAGGCTGGGTTTATTGGCAGGCTTCCTGGGTGGTTCTGGTCCAGCCATGGGCCTATCCACCGATTCCTCATTGAATCCTAGTCTTTGCTCCCACAGCTCCTGCTGAGTGGGGGCCCACACTGGGCTGGGTCGCCCCATTGAACCCACCCTACGGCTAACTTCCCTCTCTGGAGTGTGGGATCTCACCCCACTACCTGGGTCTGAGCCCTTGATGCCAGCAATAGGGAACACTTCTCTAGTGGGCGAGGGCTGCATCTGGGTCTGGGACCTGAATGAGTCTATGTCCAGGATGCCAGGCCTGTAATGGTCCTCTCCCCGGGGAGATGGATGCTTCCATCGGGCACCAGGGGAGTGGGGACTGCCTCTGGAGTGCAGGTCACCCAGAGACACAGAGTCTAGATCCAGCACTTTAGGTCTGAGAGGTAAGGAGTCCAGCACCCCCCTCTCCTGGTTCTCTCTCCTCTGTCTCTCCAGGATTCTCTGTCTCTCTGCCTCCTGTTGTCTAGCTACCTGTCTCATATTTTCCTGCTCCTCTTTCTCCATCTTCTCCCTCAGTCTCTGCTTTTGAAGCTGTTGTCTCGCGCTCTCATTCTGTTTCTCAAGCAGTTGTCTTCTCTCCAGCTCCTTTATTATCTCCAATTCTTCTACACTCTCCCGCTCCAGCTCCCTCTGTCTCTCCCGCTCCAGCTCCCTCTGTCTCTCCCGCTCCAGCTCCCTCTGTCTCTCCCGCTCCAGCTCCCTCTGTCTCTCCCGCTCCAGCTCCCTCTGTCTCTCCCGCTCCAGCTCCCTCTGTCTCTCCCGCTCCAGCTCCATCTGTCTCTCCCGCTCCAGCTCCCTCTGTCTCTCCCGCTCCAGCTCCCTCTGTCTCTCCCGCTCCAGCTCCCTCTGTCTCTCCCGCTCCAGCTCCCTCTGTCTCTCCCGCTCCAGCTCCCTCTGTCTCTCCCGGTCTACCTCCTGTTGTATTGCTTGTTGTCCCATCTTCTCCTGCTCCTCTCTCTCCATCTTCTCTCTCAGTATCTGCTTTTCAAGCTCCAGAAGCTGTTGTCTCTCTCTCTCAGCCTGCTTCTGCTTTTCAAACCTAAACAGTTGCCTTGTCTCCATTTCTTTTATTTCCTCCAACTCTTCAACCATCTGTCTCTCCAACTTCTTCTGTCTCTCTAAGTCGAACTGTCGCTGCCGCTCCCTTTTAAACTCTTTCTCCCTCTCCAGCTCACACTGTCTCTCCCTCTCCAGCTCACACTGTCTCTCCCTCTCCAGCTCACACTGTCTCTCCCTCTCCAGCTCACACTGTCTCTCCCTCTCCAGCTCACACTGTCTCTCCCTCTCCAGCTCACACTGTCTCTCCCTCTCCAGCTCACACTGTCTCTCCCTCTCCAGCTCACACGGTCTCTCCAGCTCACACAGTCTTTCCAACTCTCTCTGTGTCTCCTTTTCCAACTCATTTTGTCTCTCCCTTTCTAACTCTCTCTGCTTCTCCATCTGTCTCTTTCTAGCATATTCTAACTGTTTCTGTCTCTCAATTTCCAGCTGTCTCTGTTTCTCCCTCCCAAACTCCTTTCTCTCCCTCTGACGTGCTTTCTCCCTCTCCAATTCTCTTACTTCCTCAAGAACTTGTTTCTGTTTTTCTATTTCCATCTCATCCATCCCGGTCTTTCTGTCCCATGCCGTTTCACTTTTCCTTTCCTGTGTTTGCTTCCTCTCCATCAGTTCCTCTTCTTGTTCTTGACCTTGGGAGCTTGTACCAAAAGTTTTGACTAGAGAGGGGTTCCTTTTTACCTTCCCTTGAGAACCCCATTGTCCAGACATCACAGAGAAATCAAAGGGCACTTCCATGTCCCCTTTCTCTGTTCCCTCATCCCCATGGGATATGACTTCCTGAATCTGACCAGTCAGAGCAAAGTAGGTGGCCCTGGGTTTGGGTGGCTGCTCATCTGCCTCCAGCATTTTCAAACGCTTCGGTGCTGCCACTTCCTCTCTCTCCCTGTCCTGCTCTGTCGGCTTCTCCCTCTCTACAGCCATTTGCATCCTCCTCTCCGCTTCCCTCTGCCTCTCTTTCTCCTCCTCCTTTCTCTCCCTCTCCTTTTCCCTTTGCCTTCCTTTCTCTACCTCTTCCCCCCTATCCACCTCAGAGGTATTCCACTTCTGCAGAGCTCCAACCCTGAGGTAGCGTGGTCCCTGTTCATGTCGGGAGGCTGGTGCTCCCCTCTGAGTCGAACTGAGGTTTCCTTGGACACGAGCAGTTCTCTTCTCCACTGGCTCAGCCCTAGCTGGCCTGTTCCCCTCAGAATGCCTGGAACGGAGGGTCATGGCCTTGTCCTCCAGCTGTGCCGAGGGGACACTCTCACTAACGGCTCTCCTCTCTCCCACCGCCTGCACCGTGTCAAACAAGTGCTCCACACGAAGCGGGCTGGAGGGAGACACAGGCTCGCGATAGGGGGAGGTGACCAGGCTCCCGCCTTTCTCCCCATCCCCCAGTTTGAGAGAGACACTTCTCTTGGGACAGCTCTTTGTGTTGTTCTGCGCTCTGTCCTCCTCCATCACCAGCACGCTGTGTCTCTCCACCACATTCTCAAACAGGGCTGCTCGCACAGTCTGCACCCCACTGCTCGGGTGGCTCTCCTGGGCCTCAATCTCCAGCCCCCGCTGTGCCACAGTCCTTCCAGCTGAGGGGTCAGAAAAGGTCTGGGTGGGCTGCTCTTTGGACTCTCTGGCGTGTTCATCCACCTTCCTTTGGTTACTGAAGATGAAGACTGAGTCCTGCCCCTAGAATTGGGTCATTGAAAGAGTTGGCCCATGTTAATTCAGATTCTGGACACTGTCTGCATGATCATCATAAACTTAGTATTATTTGCTGTTGTTATTATATAATGACAGATAAAAAGAGAGGGTGATACAAAGACAAGTGATTGAGTGAGGCAACTGTGTCTGGGCAGAAAGTGGATCCCACTCCTCTTTGTTGGGCCCATGAAAGTGGGTGTGGTGCTGAGGTGGTAATCAAAGCCTCACTGTGTTGACCTTTTCCCAGTGCTTCACTCTCAGCATGTTTCATAACGCACAAAGAACCACCAGAGATGACTAATGCCCTGGCTTTGATTTCAAAGCTCTTTGTACCTTTGTGGCAGTGACGTTCTCTTCGCTTGTATGCTCCAAGACAAAGACTGATTCAGAGAAAGTAAATGGTGCCCAGAGTGTTTGAGACTTGAAATGCAAATCAGAATTTTCCCAGGAATATAGTCATTATAATGGGCATATAGCTTAGGCATTTCAGGCTTACAGGGGCAAACTAAGAAACTACTATTCATTACATTAACTGTCAGAAACCTAAACAACTTATTTTTCAATTAAAATAAAGGAATATACTGTATTCACAAAGTCATCTTTAGATGTTGCTCATCAAACAAAGTGACTGTAAAACAAGATGGGGAACATACAGTACAAGCACTCCAGTCCTCCCAGTGGTATAACAGAGGCACTTCACTTAACTCAATCAAGATCATTTAACTGGTTTGTTTCATATTTTTTTAATTTAACCTTTATTTAACTAGGCAAGTCAGTTAAGAACAAAATTCTTATTTACAATGACGGCCTATGCCGGCCAAACACTCCCCTAACCCGGATGATGCTGGGCCAATTGTGCGCCGCCCTATGGGACTCCCAATCACGGCCAGTTGTGATACAGCCCGGGATCGAACCCGGGTCTGTAGTGACACCTATAGCATTGCGATGCAGTGCCTTAGACCGCTGCGCCACTAATGGTGGCTGATTAAGTTTATCCATCAACTTAACATAACTCTGATAATTTGCTTTAAGGGCAGTAAATTAGTAAATTGCTGGAATCAGTCTCATTCTATATTTACAGCTAAATAGAAAACTTGACTTTGTTCACTGAGGACCAAGGATTTAACTGTAACCTCATTGTTGGCCTATTAAAGACAGCTGTGTTTCCTCTGAGTTTGTCTGGTTGGCACAGGAGTTAGAGAAATTCTCACAAGGCTCATTGCAATCCTTCACCAAATCACCTATATTAATCTAAGCAAATTCCACAACCTCTCTTACCCTCCCTTGAGGATCAGTGTCACTCTCATGTCGGTCTGTCGCTTTACTAGGAGAGGGACTGCCGAGGTCTGTGGACTTCTCAGAGCCAAACCTGATGAAGAGAAACACACACATCCCACAAGAACGGTAATGACAATGGGAGAGTCATAAACATGACAGAGACAGGCAGACTGAAGGTGGTGAGGAGCTCCTACCTTTTGGTCAGGTCAGGGGGCAGAGGGCGGGGTTTAACAGCCAGGGTCTGAGCAGGTGGCGTAACAGTATCTTCTGTTAGCTTCTTGATTCGCTGTTTAACACCACCCTGTGGTACATCTGCCTCTGGGACTGGCTGCACTGGAGAGGAAGACTCCGGTCCTTGGGCAGCAACACGGAGAGGAACCACAGGAGAGGAAGAAGAGGAATCGAGCAAGAGACTGATCCGTCTCTTAATGCTTCCTACACCCTTTCCCTCATCCTTCTCTTCCTCTTTCTTCTCACTCCCTTGTGCTAGGGCTGAAGGCTTGCTGTCTGGGGCCTGTGGTGTAGCAATGGTCCCCTCTGCTCCCGTCTCCCCCTCTCTCCTCCGTAGCAGTGCTCCCTCCTCTGGACTGTTTTCCTTGCTGCCAGTCTTGGCAGGAGAGCCACGGTGCAGAGACAGGCCAATGGACTCAAACTTGGAGGTGAGGTCGGCTGAAAGGGGCCGTCTCCCGACCCAGCGATCAGCTGGGGAGGACGACTCAGCCTGAGTGGGAGAGGGTAGGAAGATAGCCGACACAGGTCTAGGCCTGGAGCCTGTAGACTGGGTTCGGAGTTGAACTGTGACCTCTGGCCCTTCATCCTTCTTCCTCTCCTCCCCCTCTAGCCCTATCTGACGGAGGAAGCCCATTGACTTGGCTCTGGTCAAATAGGCTCCTCCAGCTCTGATATTGGATGCTGTTTTGCCACATTCCTTCTCCTGCTTGGTGGATCCGGACCATTCCACTGAAGGGGGTTTCTTAGGGCCTTGTGAGTGGGACAAGCCTGCCGCAGCTGGCTTCTGACGCCCCATCGGTTGGGAAGGAGTTGGTTTGCTGTGGTCCCCAAGTGTTAGAGGGGCGGGTTTGAAGGGCTGGGCTACAGGCTTGGTGGTTTGTCCCGTGCTCAACTTGGGAGAGGGTTTGTAGGAGGTAGGAGCAGGACGGCTATGGTTGGTAGACACTGGCCTGTGTTTGCTGGTAACGTTCGGGTGCTGAGGTTTTGGGCCGTTGGGAGGGTCAGGTTTGTAAAAAGTAGGGCGAGTGGGCTCTGGTCGGGGCTTGGTATTAGGCTTAGGAGCAAGTATGGGCCGGATGGTGGGGTTTTTCTCCACAGCGAAAGGTTTGGGAGTGAGCCGTGGTTTGGGTGCAGGGACAGGCTTACTGGACTCTGGAGTGATGATGAGGGAGCCCTGGGTGTTGGATGGGCCCTCTGTTAGGCTCTTGTTGCTGGAGTCAGCCAGAGGGCTGAGGTGCAGTCGCCCCCCTACACCTGTCCTTCCCACCTCCCCAGTCTGTACCTCCACTTGTGCAGCCATCCCTGTGAAAAACACCTAGAGAGAAATGTACAAACCTCTATCAGCAATCTTGGCCATTAACTGTACGTTTAACAGTAAAACCATAATCCAATAAATGATGTGTACTACTTAGTGAGTCCTACTGCCACTTCTCTCTCTGATGCAATGTAATGACTGTACTAGGAATGTGGCCTTCACATCATCAGGAACATGGGAGAACCAAGGCAGACTTCCTCTATCTGGGCATCACTCTGGACTTTACCTTTGGAGGAGTCATGCACCCAGCGTTGTGGCTGGCTGCTCTAGAAGCAGATGTGCTGTTAAACAGAGGCCATTCATCAGTATGGCAGGCCTCAGCCAGGGGGAGAGGGAGACATCCATCTCCTCTGGAGGGTTCAGTTCCCTGGATATGGGAAGGGTTCAGTTCCCTGGATATGGGAAGGGTTCAGTTCCCTGGATATGGGAAGGGTTCAGTTCCCTGGATATGGGAAGGGTTCAGTTCCCTGGATATGGGAAGGGTTCAGTTCCCTGGATATGGGAAGGGTTCAGTTCCCTGGATATGGGAAGGGTTCAGTTCCCTGGATATGGGAAGGGTTCAGTTCCCTGGATATGGGAAGGGTTCAGTTCCCTGGATATGGGAAGGGTTCAGTTCCCTGGATATGGGAAGGGTTCAGTTCCCTGGATATGGGAAGGGTTCAGTTCCCTGGATATGGGAAGGGTTCAGTTCCCTGGATATGGGAAGGGTTCAGTTCATTGGCAGCATAGCGAGTGAACCTCAGACTACTTCTGCAGGTGAGACAGCAGAAATCCTGACAGCTCAATGACTGTCTGGTGGTTGTTTTGAGGATCAACAGTAATCTGAAGATTACAGAGCTTCATCAGAAAACAGTATCAGAGAGGCAGATGCAGGAAGGCTCACTCTCCTAGGAGTCTTTTCCATAGAGTCAGTGTGGTAATGCAAGACAGGTCTGGCCTATGGCAGTAAAAGGGGAATTCCATTGAAAAACGATATGAGTAATTAAGATATTTTGCTCCTCCCCCACTAACAATATCTCTAAACTTGCTAGATTCCTGTTGTGAATGGTTATCAGAGAACTGTTCACATGAGAGATGTGTTGTGGTTATACATAAGGGATAAGTATGTAATAACTATAAACACTGAGTAAAATCAGATGTTCCCTCTTATTTTATTTTACGTTTATTTAACTAGGCAAGTCAGTTAAGAACAAATTCTTATTTACAATGACGGCCTTACCCGGCCAAACCCGGATGACGATGGGCCAATTGTGTGCCGTCCTATGGGACTCCCAATCACAGCCGGTAGTGATACAGCCTGGAATCAAACCAGGGTCTGTAGTGACACCTCTAGCACTGAGATGCAATGCCTTAGACCGCTGCGCCACTCGGGAGCCCAAGGGTTATGGCCAGTACGGGTAGAAGAGGGAGAGCAACAATGTCAACAAGCAGATATTTTTGGTGGACTGCTTTATAGGTTCCTGCAGATGTCATAAAGCATTCCACATGTTCTTCTCGAGTTAGGCTACTCTATAACAGATTGACTGCTCGCCTACGTTGAGAGGGGAACAAAGTAGTCGTGCGCGGGTCAGCTTTTTATTCACCCACACCGCCCGCAATTGCTAATAAACCATCCACAACCACCAGACTATATGTGATAAAGTGAAAATCTGAGACGCGAACCCAACGCTAACTCGCTAATATAGAAAATGTGCTGTAAACTACAGTGCAAGACAGCAGAACACATTGACTGGGGATGCAGGACCATTTTTGACAAATTTAGATATGTTTCTGCTTATAATTTCTGACATCTTGGTAGGCTATTTGTTAGTCAACTTGTCTATCATTAGATACATGAAGCTTTTCTTCTGTCATTATATGTTGCCCGAGAAGACTAAATAAACTGGTGCTCAGCAGAATGTCAGAAATCGCTAGACTGAAGCTAGATTGAAGCTTTCAATCTGTAAAGTTCTCTGTCATCTCTGTTTATTTCACATGGCAAAGACGTTTATGGACCGGGGAGAAAATGAAGTTTAAAAAGTTAATTATGTCCCAATTTCCAAATGACATCAGTTTGACCGGTCATAAGGATTATGCACTTACAACAGAACTGTATTCAACCCGCCCTACGTCTACACAATATTCAATGACCCTAAACCCGCACTAAAATTGCAGGGACTGCGGGTTATGAGTCAACCCGTGCATCACTAAACGCACAGAACTAGTTGGTGGCGAAATGATCTAATTCTGCTTTGGGAGCAATTTCTTCTGAGTAGTTGTTATGGGCAATCCCATCCTCACTTACCTGACTGGCTGTCAACCGTCTGAATTGAGCCCTGGTTTCTGTGGTAACCATGCAGTGATGTCATATCACACGAGTAAGGAGTAGGAAGAGCCTGAGAAGAGAACACAATTTGGTGTCATTACGAAGGAAGGAACTGTTTCCTGTAGACCCTGAGGCTGCATACATCAAAGTATAGCATAGACCTCCACACTCTCATACCTCCCACCGGAAAACCATTTAGTATATTTATATTTTTGCAAACACACAGAATTAGACACAGAGAAATACCATAATACACATTTTAAAGGACAAAAAACAGACTAACACATAAATAGTAGAATTTACAACTTGGATAACAAATAAAACATGGAGAAGAAAAGGAGGAATTAGAGTAAAAGGAAAGAGTGTTATACAGCGAGAGGGGTCTGATAAATTGAGGCAGTGGTTGTTGACAGGAAACAGCTTTGCTAAACATGCACTGTTAATGGAGGGTCCAGGAACAGCAGGGAGGAGAAACCACTGGCTGTAAGAATTGCATTGCACAACCGTCATTGCCTTTGCAAACAACTCATTTGCCTTTTAAATTACAAATAACAAATTCTAAATCTGGATGAGATTTCACGCAATTAAATTGAGTAGGGACTACCGTTCAGATAAAGACAAATGAGGCACAAAAAAAACTGAATGAGCTTTGCTATGAGAGATTCAAAATAAGTTAATCATACCTGGGAAAGAGAATACAGTAGACATAATTTAGAATGACAAAATCATAACTTCTGTGAGCTCTGACAGAATGTCTTCAAGTAGAGTACAGTACACCTGCACAGCTAAGGTTGAGATGAGCCCTAGAATGCATTTTGTTACCTTACAGCCTTATTCTAAAATGACAAAGCAAAAATATTATTTTTTTAGCTAATTTATTACAAATAAAAAACTGAAATATCACATTTACGTAAATATTCAGAACCTTTGCTCAGTAATTAATTGAAGCACCTTTGGCAGCGATTACAGACTCGAGTCTTCTTGGGAATGACACTACAAGCTTGGCACACCTCTATTTGGGGAGTTTCTCCCTTCTCTGCAGATCCTCTCAAGCTCTGTCAGGTTGGATGGGGAGCGTCGCCGCACAGCTATTTTCAGGTCTCTCCACAGCTATTTTCAGGTCTCTCCACAGCTATTTTCAGGTCTCTCCACAGCTATTTTCAGGTCTCTCCACAGCTATTTTCAGGTCTCTCCAGAGATGCTCGATCGGGTTCAAGTCCGGGCTCTGGCTGGTCCACTCAAGGACATTCAGAGACTGGTCCCGAAGCCACTGCTGTGTTGTCTTGGCTGTGTGCTTTGGGTCGTTGTCTTTTTGGAAGGTGAACCTTCACCCCAGTCTGCGGTCCTGAGCGCTCTGCAGCAGGTTTTCATCAAGGATCTCTCTGTACTTTGCGCCGTTCATCTTTCCCTGGATCCTGACTTGTCTCCCATTCCCTGCCGCTGAAAAACATCCCCACAGCATGACGCTGCCCCCACCATGCTTCACCGTAGGGATTGTGCCCGGTTTCCTCCAGATGTGACGCTCGGCATTCAGGCCAAACGAGTTCCATCTTGGTTTCATCAGACCAGAGAATCTAGTTTCTAATGGTCTGAGAGTCCTTTAGGGGCCTTATGGCAAACTCCAAGCAGACTGTCTTGTGCCTTTTACTGAGGAGTGTCTTCCGTCTGGCCACTCTACCATAAAGGCCTGATTGGTGGAGTACTGCAAAGATGGTTGTCCTTCTGAAATGTTCTCCCGTCTCCACAGATGAACTCTAGAGCTCTGTCAGAGTGACCATTGGGTTCTTGGCCACCTCCCTGACCAAGGCCCTTCTCCCCCGATTGCTCTGTTTGGCCGGGCGGCCAGCTCTAGGTAGAGTGTTGGTGGTTCCAAACTTCTTCCATTTAAGAATGAGGGAGGTCACTGTGTATTTGTGTTCAGTATAGCTTTGAAGCTGCAATTTCTTTAAGCCCCATGGCAAAAGGTGTAGAATTACAGGAAATTAGCGTTAAAACGGCAATTTCTCTCAGTCCAGAACTGCCAACCATGAAGAATCATTACGAGTATCACTTCATCACTGCAGTGGCACCTCACGACAGCACATTTTGTATTATTTTAAACCTGTGACTGCCACTTCCTGAAACCTATAGTCTTTAATGACATCAAACAATGTTACCCAACATAATAGTCTAGGTATTTGGTCCATAATGAAATTGAGATGGTCTCAATTATACGTTCAATTTTTTTCTAGGTTAAATATTAAATGATTATTGTAATTAATAGGAGTATATGTGGATAGACTTGTGAAAATGTAAACTGGCTGCTTAATTTTGGTTGGGGCTAAAATAATCATTAAATTACTAGATGCAATGTAGTAGTTTATCCTACTGTATTTAGAACATGAAACAACTGAACACAGCCTATAAACTTGTTTCAGATCTCCATCCCTGACCTCATCCATCAAGTTCGGTCTGACTACTAGGCTACCATTCATTGGTGAACTGACTAGGCTATTATCACATCATTAGCAACCTACTGTTGACACACGCCGATATCAAGAGGACA